>NC_091173.1:18515574-18518074 GCF_040958095.1 Procambarus clarkii
TCACACACACACACACACACACACACACACACACACACACACACACACACACACACACACACACACACACACACACACATATATATATATATATATATATATATATATATATATATATATATATATATATATATATATATGTATATATATATAAGTTAGGAAGCTAGGTCAGGAGTCACTGCATTACAGAACTAGCAACTATCAAGGAAGACAGGGGGCCCAAGAACTGAAGCTCTGTCTTATCGTGAAATTGCTCAACTTCTGTAATTCCTAATTTTTTTTCTTATACCGTACGTATTGAAAGTTTCATCTGATCTTCATATTTATTCTCAACACTTTTGCCTTGTCATTCCATTGTACTTCTGTTCTACTTAAATTTTTCCGTCTTTCTCCTTCCGATTTCAATCATTTTTTTTATTCCCGGGCTTTCTTCATAGCTTCCATCTTCTCTCTCTCTCTCTCTCTCTCTCTCTCTCTCTCTCTCTCTCTCTCTCTCTCTCTCTCTCTCTCTCTCTCTCTCTCTCTCTCTCTCTCTCTCTCTCTCGCTTATTTGCCTATTCCCTTCTTCGTGTTTCTTCTATTTAACGCGTTCTCCACTTTTTGCTAATCGTTTCTTCATTGTGTCCTTGATTCAGCTCTCACTGTATCGTATTTTATATTTATCATCCGGGCCTTTTCATTCTGCAAAGCGGATTTGTTTCTTATTTTTAATTTCTGTACACTTCTGTCTTTTTTTTTTGGTGGGGGGGTTCATGTGTATTTTCTTTCAGCAGTATTTCAAGACATTCTACTTTCACTTATTCTGAAATTTGGGCAAAGTAAACTACCCATTTTAACTCATGGTAATGCATAACCTGTCGTTCCTTTAATTTCGTAGCAAAGTAGCCTCGTGTTTATACACCGTGAAATCACAATAACGTGATATATACGTGAAAAATGTTTTTTGGAGCAGGACGGTGGGATCGAACACCCGTCTATGTTGACTCCAGAATGCTGGTGAATTGATAATAGCTGTCCTCTGTGTGATGCTGCTACTCTTACTTCTGGTTATCGACTCCCCTTTTCCAGACGATCCTTCGGATTCATTACCCGAACGAAAGGCTAATGGGCGATTAGTCACCAAATTTAACCACAGACTAACTTAACCACATTTAACCTCACATTAACTTACAGCGTCCGTCTGCTGTTTGAAGACTTGATGAGGAATGATGAGATAGAGGCATGAAGATAGATGGATAGAGATAGAGAGAGAGAGAGAGAGAGAGAGAGAGAGAGAGAGAGAGAGAGAGAGAGAGAGAGAGAGAGAGAGAGAGAGAGAGAGAGAGATAATATGTATGATCCTATTCAGTGACGCTGTAAATACCAATCCATGTCAATCATGTTATACCTGGCCTCAATTAACCATGATATTTAAGATCATCTTCTAGGTCTTGTAAGCGACGTCATCAACTGGCCATTGACTTCCTAACATCATCATCTTTCATTAATGGAACAGACACTGAACCAGTCTGTTCAATGAACCTGTCTATGTGTATGACTGTCCCACCTACAGTTAACGGTCTACACTTATTGCTCCCACACCATTTTTGTTTTTAAAAGGAGTTTTTTTTCGAACCTAAAATCTGCCTCCCTCCCCCCCCCCCCCAAAAAAAAGAAAAAACTTTTGTTGTCAGTAAAGTGGAAAAATAAGTAACACCTTCGCGATTTCTCTTCCCCTTTGGTCAGTTGGGTACCTTGGTGACCTTTGGCGGAGTTTCAGGATGAATTCAGGTTGTGATGTTGTCTCTCTTTGCCGGCTACGGTAGCGCGACCTTTATATAACGAGGTAAGTGGCGACCACGAGTAATAATTATATTGTGTTCATTAATCCTGCTACTTTTCCTCCAATGGTTGAACCCGGTCACGCGCGTGTGAGTGTGTGTGTGTGTGTGTGTGTGTGTGTTTGCGTTTCCTTTCCTATTCCTGGTCTTTCCTTCACTGTTATTCTTCTCCCTTTCCCCAGTGCAGGGTTTTTCATCATTGCTATTCTTCTCATTCGTTATTTCCATTTTTTTTTTTTGGCTTTACTTTATACTTACTTCTTCCCTTTCCCCCACGTTCCATTTACGCTGCATTTATCTCTCCAATCTCCTAATAGCCATTCCCCTCTTACGACGCCCGTTACCCCTTACCTTCCATTCTACCATCCTACCCCCAATCATCATTCCTAATACTCTCACACCCTTAAAGCCTCTTCCACTCTCTCTCTCTCTCTCTCTCTCTCTCTCTCTCTCTCTCTCTCTCTCTCTCTCTCTCTCTCTCTCTCTCTCTCTCTCTCTCTCTTCTCTTCTATCGTTTCTCTACTCGAGGTTCCTCCATGCCTTCTCCCTAATACTAATGCATTCATTTTGCCAAAAGAAAATATGTCTTCGTACATTAAGGTGATGAAGAAATCCTTCTTTCTGTTGGGGGATTAAAAGCTGTATAGCTGGTCTGTGTGTATCGAACAATAAAGCTCCCC
>NC_091173.1:18528074-18611058 GCF_040958095.1 Procambarus clarkii
CCAGAGGTGCGTCTATATCATGGCCGTGGCCAGGCGTGTGTCCATGACGCTATGGACGTGGCACAACTAATTGGTGGCTTGTCCGGAGCTATTTCTTGTAAAAATTGTAGGAATTTGTACTATTTTTTTCCCCCCCTTCTTCTTCCTCGTAGCCTTGAGGGTCGTTGGGTGTGAGAGGGGGGGGGGGGGAGGGGAGAGAGAGGGGCTGAAACGATCGTCGTTTAGTGTAGTGGATTGTTCAAGGTTATTGTGGTGTAGAATAACAGAACATGGCAACCTCTTGTTCCTCAGCTCGGCTCCTTTGTAATTGGATATATCTGCTTGGTCTAGTTTCTTGCTCTTTCTTGTTCCAGGATTTTTTTATTATTATATATTTTTTTTTAGTGTGTATGTGAGCGTTTATCTCTTGGCTTTCTGCGTTTTTTTTTTTTAAGGTTTCGGGTTCATTTGGAATGTCAATTCCTTGGGAAATTGCATGTTAATAGCTTTTTATCATGCATCAACTTGTTTGAAACCAGAAGCCTAACCTCTCTCCATCTCTCTCTCTCTCTCTCTCTCTCTCTCTCTCTCTCTCTCTCTCTCTCTCTCTCTCTCTCTCTCTCTCTCTCTCTCTCTCTCTCTCTCTCTCCCTCTCTCTCCCCATCCCTCTCTCTCTCTACTTCATCATCATTTTATACTACTAATCACATTCTTTCATAACGCCATTCAAGTGCGGTGACTGGCTGTATCCTGGTGGTCCACATTCACTATAGTCCCGAGATAACAGTACGTTTGCTGATTCATTTGCATACTCATCTGACCTGGCATTCTGCTCCAAAGCTCCTGGAAGCCGCCACTTGTGACTAATATATTCCAAAAGCTTTTTGTTTTCATGCAACATTAGCGTTGAAGAAATATATTTTTTTTAAGTTCAGTTTTTAGACAATGCATAATGGCGGATTTTTCTGATATTGCTATAAAATTTGCTTAATATATTTAAATTAGGAGAAAGGCAAGACTAGAATATATAAATACAAAATGTGCTGATTGACGCAGCCTTGTCGTGAAGTGTGTAAAACAATGGTGTTTATTTACACTCGGTGAATGGGAGTCGTTCCATTAAAGGTGTTCGTTAAGTGTAAATAAGCTCTTGGTCCAGATCACTAAGGGGGGTATTTTACACGCTATGGAGGGAAAAGGGGGTTGAGGTCTTATTTATAAACGCCCTTCGATTTTGGTCACTTTCAGGTCCTAGGTGTAAGGCCATTAAGTGGTTATGTTAGTTCAAACACCTTGACCTCGTACGAAGCAAGCATGCCTCAGGGGTAAGCTGGAAATCCACTCAAGAAGAATGAAAGAATTTGTTTGATTGCAAAAAGCTGGATTTCTGGACCATACACTATAGGGCACACACACACACACACACACATCTATCTCTGATCTTTCTTTTTTTTTCAAGAGATAAATATATGATCATAAAAGTGTAATGTTATCACGAGTTTTAAAACATTGTTGTTGTTGTGAGTTGAAATGAAAGTGACAACGTTTCGGTCCATCTTGTAACCTCCTTCGTCAAGTTGTATCCAGGACGGAAGTAAGGAACGAAACGTCGTCCCTTTCACTATATATTTGAATGGGCTTGGGATTATTTCTTTCAAATCATTATTGTGACTTATTCTTTTGCTGCTTATGAGTTTTAAAACAATTTAGTGTTGGCTAGTTTAATATTTCTTTTTACAATGCTCCTGTATTTAAAATCGGATTCTTTTATGTATCCATAAGAAACGGAAATTTGTTGAATCCACAGTTTTTTTTCTGGAAAAAAATGCGTAACTATAGAAATATAAGAATTTTTTTTAAGAGCTGGAAAGTTAGTTTTTGTTCTATAAATATTATTTTGTTTTCAGCCATTAATTAAGTCTAGTATTGTCAGATGATTTATAATGAGACGTAATTTCTCTCTTTTACTGGACATTTTTGTGAATATTTTCAAAGTGATTCGTGTGAACACTGTTCAAATTTGTGCGTATTTCATCGTGTTTATTTAGGCATGCGTCCGTTCACTCGTTTGACGTTTGTTTGTTTGAGGATGATTTTTTGTGTTTTAATACGTGTGTGAATTTTTTTTTACCATTGTGAAGTGTTTTATGTATATGTGAGTTTTGTTTGTGTGCTATCCTGTTGCAGGTTCAATCCCCGACGGTCCATGCGGATGGGGACTTCTCACTGTCCTATCCCAGATCCTTGGCCTCCTATCCCTTCCAAGTGCTGGCTTAGCTCTTTCTCCTCACAACTGCCTTACCTCCTCCTCCTAGTGTACTGAAGGAGGTTGAACTCCAGCTCTTGGTTTCTGATATGATAGCTTAACCATCTTTTTCAGTGTAATATTGTCAAAAGCCTTTGTAACGGAGTTAAGCTCCACTATCCCCTTCATGTACAAAATTTGCCTCCACTGGTTCATCCTCCAGTGATGAACATCCTCCAGTGATGAATTACGCCCTACTTCTAGTATGGAGTCGGCCTCCACTAGTAGGCATCCATCAGTCTCAGGAAATAATGGAGGTGCGTTCTGGTTGTCGGTCTGGAGTGGCTTTCCAGGGCACAAAGCCAGGGTAAACAAATCCACAAGGGCCGTGACGAGGTTCGAATCCTCGTCACGGCCCTTGTGGATTTGTTCATTTGATGCATCACGTTAGTGTGATCTCTGTGTGTAAAGCCAGGGTAGGTTGATACGGAGGGGGGAAGGGGGACCTCCGCTACCTGCTTCATACATGTATATGTTCGTACTCCTTGATTATCTTAGTAAGTATACGTTAAAACTAGCAAATAATCGGGTCAAGGATTGGTATCTGAGAGCATTGAAATCTCCAGCGAGTAAAATTTGTTTTTTTTCGAGTGAATGAATGGAAGGTACTCGGAGCGCGCACTGTCAATCGCTACACACAGTTGACAACTCAGATGTTTGATAGCGTGTGTTCAAAGATGTTTACAAGATATCTGAGGAGTGTTGAAGTTTATGAGGCTGTTCAGGAGTATAAGGTTTACAATAGGATCACACACACACACACACACACACACACACACACACACACATACACACAGACACACACACACACACACACACACACACACACACACACACACACACACACACACACACACACACACACACACACAGCCACCAAACACGTTACCAAACAAGATATGACTCATCATATTTTTCTTTGCATAAATGCTCAATCAATCAAATCCAAAGCCGACTACACAAATTTAGGTGAAAGCTAATCAACTTATCCAAACTAAACAGGGGGAGGAATACACATTTTCCCTCATCTGGAGAATGTAGGAGAAGGTAGAGCCGGTTCTGTACCTCACACACTCTGCATAATATCTTAAGTGGAAGGCTTATATAAGACTGATCGAGCATATATTATTGAGCATATATTTATAGTTAGTTATTGATGACATATATTAGAGGCTTATCAGCACTGTGGCAATGACTGGCCGGCAGACCTCTTCCCCCCCCCCTCCTCCCCCCCCCCACCCGTGCATAATCTTTCTGTCTTGCTGAGTATAGCCAATTATATACGCGTGGGCAAGATTATATACATCAAGGGTGTTATTATAGATATATCTGGATTCCCGCCAATTGGTTTAATGGTACGTGGCGCTGGTGATGAAATCGCTTTTAAAAGCTTATGGAAGCGTCGACGAATCTTTGTGGAAGATACGCTCGTACCGATAGACGCAATAGATATATATGTTTTTAATTTTTATTTTGTTTTAGGGAGGTGGGGGAGTGGGGGTGGGGGGGGGGGTTGAAGCTTTCCACCACTGGGTGATTGACACCTGTCATGACGCCGGGTGGGAAGGGTTTGGAGTCGGGTAGTTAGCAGTGTGACACAACAACCGCCCCCCCTGCCCCGTGGCTCTAATTGGCTAGTTGTGTATTGCTTTTGGCTTGTATCCGAGCGGTCACCCATACTGTTGATAGCCAGACCGGTATGGTTGCGAGGCGAGGTGCGTGAAAGTGGAAGTCACACTAAATCACACACACACACGCACGCACACACACGCACACACACACACACACACACACACACACACGCACACACACACACACAGACACACACACACGCACGCACACACACACACACAGACACACACACACACGCACGCACACACACACACACAGACACACACATACACGCACGCACACACACACACACAGACACACACATACACGCACACACACACACACACACAAACTCTATGGTGGCTGGGTGGTAAGATGTGTTATCTTGAGGTTCTTGGTTATCTTGAGATGATTTCGGGGCTTTATAGTGTCCCCGCGGCCCGGTCCTCGACCAGGCCTCCACCCCCAGGAAGCAGCCCGTGACAGCTGACTAACACCCAGGTACCTATTTTACTGCTAGGTAACAGGGGCATAGGGTGAAAGAAACTCTGCCCATTGTTTCTCGCCGGCGCCCGGGATCGAACCCAGGACCACAGGATCACAAGACCAACGTGTTGTCCGCTCAACCGACCGGCTCCCCTCCACCACCACACCAGCAACCGGTGTGGCTGGTGTTTTTACACCTGTTGATTGACGGTTGAGAGGCGGGACCAAAGAGCCAGAGCTCATCCCCCGCAAACACAACTAGGTGAGTACACACACACACACACACACACATATATATACGCACACACACACACCTGAGCCCTCGTCCTACATATATTTGGTCTGTAATCTCACACATACCTGGCCTCTTTCCACACATACCTGACCTCTTTCCACATATACCTGACCTCTTTCCACACATACCTGGCCTCTTTCCACATATACCTGACCTCTTTCCACACATACCTGACCTCTTTCCACACATACCTGGCCTCTTTCCACACATACCTGACCTCTTTCCACACATACCTGACCTCTTTCCACACATACCTGACCTCTTTCCACACATACCTGACCTCTTTCCTCACATACTTGACCTCTCTTATATACGAGTCCTCCTTTTCATACGTGATCTCCTCAAATATCTGCCCTCTTCCACTCACTTGACCTCCTCCCTCACATACCTGACCTTTTACACATATCTGACCATTTACACATAATCCTGACCTTTTATCCACACACACACACACACACACACCTCACATACCTGATCTCTTACAAACACCTGACCTCCCCACACACACCTGACCCCTGTGACCAGGTTCTGATAAAGGTCACTTGTGCGTGGTTATACAAGGGGGGGGATATATATATATATATATATATATATATATATATATATATATATATATATATATATATATATATATATATATATATATATATATATATCAGAAAAATAAGAAAATACAATTGCCGATTTACTATAAAACCAAAAAAAACGGCCAATCTACTCATGAAAAACTCCCCAGACACCAAGCAGAACGCCTTGAAGGAAACCAACGTCGTCTATGCCTTCAAATGCCCACTTGGGGACTGTCAGCCTCAAAGAACTCAATATATAGGCAAGACAACAACATCTCTTTCGAGGCGATTAACAATGCATAAACAACAGTGGCTCCATCAAGGAACATATAATCTCCTTTCACAACTAGACCATCACCAGAGAAGTCTTGACAAACAACACAGAAATCATCAATAGATACAGCGATAGCAGGCGGCTCGACATCTGCGAGGCACTATACACATCAAGAAGTCAACACCAGCAATCAAAAGCCAATTAATGCACAACTATATTCTACCCACTTCAAGACTCTATACTAATATAGAAGCATCAAGAGGAAGTATGGGCCAATAGGCCCTCTGCAGTTACTTCCATTCTTATGTTCTCATATCCAATTAATACCCATAGTTTCGTGTTTTGTCTTGTGTTTGTCACAAGTTTGTTTACCTCACCCAAATGCGAGTATAAGAATGACGGATTAGCGTGTTTGCAGGTTACAGTTGTGTGTGTAAACTAAAGTCTTTGAAAATGTAATAAGTTATTACGAAACGCGTTCATCCAGACCACCAGGAGCACAATGCAACTGGAGTAGATGGTACCTTAACCGCTTGACCATCAGTGACCGTACAAAAGACAATGGTAGCCGAGGCTAATTCCCCATCGCCCCGACGGCACTTTGATGGTAATCTTAGGCATAGTTATTTCATCAAATCACCTCATTTTTGTGGGGCCACGTGAGCAACAAAAGTGGTATATATATATATATATATATATATATATATATATATATATATATATATATATATATATATATATATATATATATATATATATATATATATATATAACTGAAAACTCACACCCCAGAAGTGACTCGAACCCATACTCCCAGAAGCAACACAACTGGTATGTACAAGACGCCTTAATCCACTTGACCATCACGACCGGACATAATGAGGTGATAGCCGAGGCTATTTGAACCACCCCACCGCCGGCACTCGGATAGTTATCTTGGGCATAGCATTTTACCAAATCACCTCATTCTTTGGGGCACACGTGAGGAACACAAATGCGAACAAGCCTGAATGGTCCCCAGGACAATATGCAACTGAAAACTCACACCCCAGAAGTGACTCGAACCCATACTCCCAGAAGCAACACAACTGGTATGTACAAGACGCCTTAATCCACTTGACCATCACGACCGGACATAATGAGGTGATAGCCGAGGCTATTTGAACCACCCCACCGCCGGCACTCGGATAGTTATCTTGGGCATAGCATTTTACCAAATCACCTCATTCTTTGGGGCACACGTGAGGAACACAAATGCGAACAAGCCTGAATGGTCCCCAGGACAATATGCAACTGAAAACTCACACCCCAGAAGTGACTCGAACCCATACTCCCAGAAGCAACACAACTGGTATGTACAAGACGCCTTAATCCACTTGACCATCACGACCGGACATAATGAGGTGATAGCCGAGGCTATTTGAACCACCCCACCGCCGGCACTCGGATAGTTATCTTGGGCATAGCATTTTACCAAATCACCTCATTCTTTGGGGCACACGTGAGGAACACAAATGCGAACAAGCCTGAATGGTCCCCAGGACAATATGCAACTGAAAACTCACACCCCAGAAGTGACTCGAACCCATACTCCCAGAAGCAACACAACTGGTATGTACAAGACGCCTTAATCCACTTGACCATCACGACCGGACATAATGAGGTGATAGCCGAGGCTATTTGAGCCACCCCACCGCCGGCACTCGGATAGTTATCTTGGGCATAGCATTTTACCAAATCACCTCATTCTTTGGGGCACACGTGAGGAACACAAATGCGAACAAGCCTGAATGGTCCCCAGGACAATATGCAACTGAAAACTCACACCCCAGAAGTGACTCGAACCCATACTCCCAGAAGCAACACAACTGGTATGTACAAGACGCCTTAATCCACTTGACCATCACGACCGGACATAATGAGGTGATAGCCGAGGCTATTTGAACCACCCCACCGCCGGCACTCGGATAGTTATCTTGGGCATAGCATTTTACCAAATCACCTCATTCTTTGGGGCACACGTGAGGAACACAAATGCGAACAAGCCTGAATGGTCCCCAGGACAATATGCAACTGAAAACTCACACCCCAGAAGTGACTCGAACCCATACTCCCAGAAGCAACACAACTGGTATGTACAAGACGCCTTAATCCACTTGACCATCACGACCGGACATAATGAGGTGATAGCCGAGGCTATTTGAACCACCCCACCGCCGGCACTCGGATAGTTATCTTGGGCATAGCATTTTACCAAATCACCTCATTCTTTGGGGCACACGTGAGGAACACAAATGCGAACAAGCCTGAATGGTCCCCAGGACAATATGCAACAAGGCATATAGATCGCCCATGGATTAAGGCGTCTTGTACATACCAGTTGTGTTGCTTCTGGGAGTATGGGTTCGAGTCACTTCTGGGGTGTGAGTTTTCAGTTGCATATTGTCCTGGGGACCATTCAGGCTTGTTCGCATTTGTGTTCCTCACGTGTGCCCCAAAGAATGAGGTGATTTGGTAAAATGCTATGCCCAAGATAACTATCCGAGTGCCGGCGGTGGGGTGGTTCAAATAGCCTCGGCTATCACCTCATTATGTCCGGTCGTGATGGTCAAGTGGATTAAGGCGTCTTGTACATACCAGTTGTGTTGCTTCTGGGAGTATGGGTTCGAGTCACTTCTGGGGTGTGAGTTTTCAGTTGCATATTGTCCTGGGGACCATTCAGGCTTGTTCGCATTTGTGTTCCTCACGTGTGCCCCAAAGAATGAGGTGATTTGGTAAAATGCTATGCCCAAGATAACTATCCGAGTGCCGGCGGTGGGGTGGTTCAAATAGCCTCGGCTATCACCTCATTATGTCCAGTCGTGATGGTCAAGTGGATTAAGGCGTCTTGTACATACCAGTTGTGTTGCTTCTGGGAGTATGGGTTCGAGTCACTTCTGGGGTGTGAGTTTTCAGTTGCATATTGTCCTGGGGACCATTCAGGCTTGTTCGCATTTGTGTTCCTCACGTGTGCCCCAAAGAATGAGGTGATTTGGTAAAATGCTATGCCCAAGATAACTATCCGAGTGCCGGCGGTGGGGTGGTTCAAATAGCCTCGGCTATCACCTCATTATGTCCGGTCGTGATGGTCAAGTGGATTAAGGCGTCTTGTACATACCAGTTGTGTTGCTTCTGGGAGTATGGGTTCGAGTCACTTCTGGGGTGTGAGTTTTCAGTTGCATATTGTCCTGGGGACCATTCAGGCTTGTTCGCATATATATATATATATATATATATATATATATATATATATATATATATATATATATATATATATATATATATATATATATATATATATATATATATATAATATATGTACATTATGCGGTTGTTCCTCTAAGTTATTGTTACCTCCTTATGTTTGCATGTCATTAGTATGTTTTCTTATGTGTTATTTACCTGTGTTCTGCTCTATCTGTTCTTGGGATATTGTTGATTCTGTTCTACTTCATCTGTTCCTTTGTTCTAAGTGGTGTTATGCAATTTTTAGTTTTGGTGTATTTCTTCTGCTGTATTTGTTGCGCTTGTTGTATTTGCTAATTTATCTGTTATATCTCTTGTTCTGGTGTGTATGTTGGTTTGTTGTAGTTGTTCTATTGCTTTTCTGCCCATGTTGATAGGCTGTTTTTTTGTTTTTTTTGTTCTTGTGTATCTGATAGTCTCATGTAACTGTTATTTTCCTGTGTTTTGTGTATCTTGTTCTACTGTATATATGTGGTTTTGTTGTTGTTATTTAGTTAAATAGGATGTTCTGTTGGAATATGCTGTATTTTGTGCTCTAATGTATATGTTAGTCTGCTGTATTTGTTATTCTAATTGTATTTGTTTGTATTTGTAATTTTGTTGTGTTTTTGTGAATCCTTTGTTCAACTGCATTTACTCTGTTGTTGTGTTACTATAGTGGTTATATTGCTGTAGTGGTTCTGTTGCTGTAGTGGTTCTGTTAATATAGTAGTTCTGTTGCTGTAGTGGTTCTGTTATTATAGTGGTTCTGTTGCTGTAGTGGTTCTGTTGCTGTATTGGTTCTGTTGTTGTAGTGGTTCTGTTGCTGTAGTGATTCCGTTGCTATAGTGGTTCTCTTGCTGTAGTGGTTCTGTTGCTGTAGTGATTCTGTTGCTGTAGTGGTTCTGTTGCTGTAGTGGTTCTGTTGCTGTAGTGGTTCTGTTGCTGTAGTGGTTCTGTTGCTGTAGTGGTTCTGTTGCTATAGTGGTTCTGTAAATATAGTGGTTCTGTTGCTGTAGTGGTTCTGTTGCTGTAGTGGTTCTGTAAATATAGTGGTTCTGTTGCTGTAGTGTTTCGGTTGCTGTAGTGGTTCTGTTGCTGTAGTGGTTCTGTTGCTGTAGTGGTTCTGTTGCTGTAGTGGTTCTGTTGCTGTAGTGGTTCTGTTGCTGTAGTGGTTCTGTTGCTGTAGTGGTTCTGTTGCTGTAGTGGTTCTGTTGCTGTAGTGGTTCTGTTGCTGTAGTGGTTCTGTTGCTGTAGTGGTTCTGTTGCTATAGTGGTTCTGTTGCTGTAGTGGTTCTGTTGCTGTAGTGTTTCTGTTGCTGTAGTGGTTCTGTTGCTGTAGTGGTTCTGTTGCTGTAGCGGTTCTGTAAATATAGTGGTTCTGTTGCTGTAGTGTTTCTGTTGCTGTAGTGGTTCTGTTGCTGTAGTGGTTCTGTTGCTGTAGTGGTTCTGTTGCTGTAGTGGTTCTGTTGCTGTAGTGGTTCTGTTGCTGTAGTGGTTCTGTTGCTGTAGTGGTTCTGTTGCTATAGTGGTTCTGTTGCTGTAGTGGTTCTGTTGCTGTAGTGGTTCTGTTGCTGTAGTGGTTCTGTTGCTGTAGTGGTTCTGTTGCTGTAGTGGTTCTGTTGCTGTAGTGGTTCTGTTGCTGTAGTGGTTCTGTTGCTGTAGTGGTTCTGTTGCTGTAGTGGTTCTGTTGCTGTAGTGGTTCTGTTGCTGTAGTGTTTCGGTTGCTGTAGTGGTTCTGTTGCTGTAGTGGTTCTGTTGCTGTAGTGGTTCTGTTGCTGTAGTGGTTCTGTTGCTGTAGTGGTTCTGTTGCTGTAGTGGTTCTGTTGCTGTAGTGGTTCTGTTGCTGTAGTGGTTCTGTTGTATTTGGTGAATTGTTTTGCTGTATCCTTCGTTACGCTTCATTTGTTCAACTGTTGCTTAAGTTCTTCAATGCACGAGTGCTTGGCTGAACGTGTTCTTTTAAAATACCGACAAGGTATAACGTCTCCTGCGAGAACAATGATGTTCTTTGTTCAAAACGACGAGTGTGTTAGTATAACACTGTTCTTATTTCCTGTTCTAGTTTCCACGTGGATTTAAGGATAGTTTCGCAAATAGTTATACTTCGTTCTTGTTATATGGAAAAGTATTTATGGTGTCTATGATTGTGGCAACACTTGTGGGTGACGTCAGAGGTCAGAGGTCAAAACCTAACCTGACATGACCCTCCCCCCCCCAAGTTGGGGGGTTGGTAGAGTGGAGTTCATGAGTGACCACGCCCACGCCCATCACACCCCCCATCACACACACACACACACCACCACGCCCACTTTACCTCATCTAATATCTATAACAACTGATATGTCTACTACCACCAGTATCTACAACCGTGCATATATACTACCATCATGTAGTATCTACTGCTCCTAATATCTACTACCACTATGCAGTGTCTAATGCTACTAATATCTACTACCACCATGCAGTATCTACTGCCCCCTAATATCTACTACCACCATGCAGTATCTAATGCTACTAATATCTACTACCACCATGCAGTATCTACTACCACTAATATCTACTACCACCATGCAGTATCTACTGCCCCCTAATATCTACTACCACCATGCAGTATCTACTACCACTAATATCTACTATCAAAACTATACTGCAAGAATATTCATTACAACAGTAATGAGCACCATTAATACATACTTTCACTAAAATAGGTCATGTTCTCCTGACGTGGGTCATGTTCTTCTGACGCAGGTCATGTTCTCCTGACGTGGGTCATGTTCTTCTGACGCAGGTCATGTTCTCCTGACGCAGGTCATGTTCTCCTGACGTGGGTCATGTTCTTCTGACGCAGGTCATGTTCTTCTGACGTGGGTCATGTTCTTCTGACGCAGGTCATGTTCTTCTGACGCAGGTCATGTTCTCCTGACGTGGGTCATGTTCTTCTGACGTGGGTCATGTTCTCCTGACGTGGGTCATGTTCTTCTGACGCAGGTCATGTTCTCCTGACGTGGGTCATGTTCTCCTGACGCAGGTCATGTTCTCCTGACGTGGGTCATGTTCTCCTGACGCAGGTCATGTTCTCCTGACGTGGGTCAACCCACAGTCTCTACCAACCCTTTGGCGCCCTGCAGGAAACCCTTCAGTACACATCCTTCCCCCAACTTCCATCCTCTCTTCCATCCCACTATCCCCCCTTTCCATCCCCCTACGCCCCCCTTCCCTTTCCCCCTGACCTTCCTGAAGGAGTAACCGGTGCTGTGCCCCTCCCCTCATAACTTCAACATACCTCATTATTCATCCTTCTCCCTCTCTCCCTCCCTCCCTCCCTCTCTCCCTCACTCCTTCACTTACTCCCTCCCTCACTCCCTCTCTTGACCCCCCCTTCCCCTTCTCATTGGAGAAGGGAGAGTTTTCCCTTCTCGACACACATCTGGACTACCTACGTTGATGTAGCAATTGATTCATCGTTGATTCTACGTTGATGCAACAGGGACTCATCATTCATTATACGTTGATGCAACAGTGACTCATCGTTGACGTGAATCAACGTTAATGCTAAACTCATTTACTCGAGCACATCCGCAGTGGTCAAAAAAGAGTAACGTTACATTACCATAATAATAACTACGTCGAATCGACGTTACTCTTGGATATTGGGGTTACTATACCCACTGGGTATAGTAACCGCCCCTTCCCCCGGGCGATGCTCGGCTCTCTGTGTGATGTAATACCCAATATACCCCCCACTGAGCCACATACCCACATACCCAGGAGGAGTGACGTCCGTTCCCATGTAATGGGTATGAGTAGCAATCTGGTGGCATATTTAAAACATGGCGTAGGAAAACCTATCCAGGAATCACCATTGGATAGGAGTGTTTCTCTCTCTCTCTCTCTCTCTCTCTCTCTCTCTCTCTCTCTCTCTCTCTCTCTCTCTCTCTCTCTCTCTCTCTCTCTCTCTCTCTCTCTCTAGGGGTGCCAGTACCTCCCACAGGGTCGTGTGTTAGTGGGAGGTGGGGGAGGGGGGAACCAGGCAATTGGGTGTGGCAGCAAAAGAGGGCAAGCATTCCTGCTCACTGTTAACAGCCTCCAAACTTGCATGCATATATTAAATGGAAAGTTCCAACCTGTTCGGACCTGGATGGCCCAGAAAGCGCTTGGCACTATATCCCCCTTCTTGGGCGCCTTAGAAGGTGGGGGGGCTGAAGCTTAGTCGTTTAGGCTTTCTCGCCGTTTATCTATCGATTCTGCTTATGGGATAGACAGTGGAATTCAATGGGAGAGTAGGTAGAGCTAAATTTAAAAGTAGGATTCTATGGAAGAGTAAATGGGACTAAAGGGGAATGTAGAATTCGGTTGAGAAGTAGAATTCAATGGGAGAGAAAGAAGAGTAAGGAGAGTTCAACACAGGATGACGACTCGAGAAGTCTCTCTCTCACGACCGGTGCTCAAACTAAGCCAGCACATGTTGTCACACTTCACAAACAACACTACATATAGAGACTGAGCTCTTAATGGTGTTTAGTTGTGGGGTTTGGGTGCATCTCGTTTGTGAGGTGATTGGGAGATCTTACACGGCCGCTCGTTGTGAAATGGTGATGGATTTTTATGAACCTCATTGTGAGGTAATGGTGAGTTTTACTGACTGTTTAAAAGTTACGTCACCCACGCCCACGAAAACCCACCCACACCCCATATTACCCAACGCTCACTACACACACACCACCCTACGCCCACGAAACATTAAATAAATTACAAATACACAAAAATGTTGGCCTGTACCCCCCTACATCATTATATATAGTGCTGAATCCCCTAATATAGGCTGTATCTATTGACGTCAGGCCTCGAGGTAGACTCTCCATTCAATTCAATAATAATTAAAGCACCAATTTCACCTTCACGTTTTAACAATTCTTGTAATTTGGTAAATGAAATGGCACAGTTTAAATACTGAACGCGTCTTGGTCAGGTAGTTTTTGTATAGTATGTAAACGAGAGATTTTACGATCACCTAATTGATTTAACTTTTTATTGTGTGTGTGAGGAAAAATAATTGAGTCACGTATACAATACTCAAAATGTTAATATTTTTACGTTTAGCATCATTTATTGTTAAAAGATGGGGAAGAATGTTCTTGATAATATGTTAATGGACTAATGGATTTTTTTTTCACTACGTCTTGAAATGTTGTTCGTGCAAAAAAAAAAAAATGCGTGTATAATGGAACTGATGAGTTGATGGATTGAAATGGACAGAATCCATTGACATTTAATGGATTCTGAAACTCTCATTTTCATCAAACAAAGAATTGGGGTAACAATGGAATGATTATTTAACTGACATGTTTCAGGAATGTAACTACATTTTAGGCAGGCCATTATTATGTTCTCTTTGCCAGTGAGCTTAGATTTTGACCAACCAGTCGTAAGATCTTGACCAACCAGTCGTAAGACTTTGATCAACCAATCGTAAGTTTTGGCCAATCAGTCGTAAGTTTTTGATCAACCAATCGTAAGTTTTTGATCAACCAATCGTGAATTTTTGGCCAACCAGTCGGGAGTTTTTGGCCAACCAGTCATAAGTTTTGTGAAAATATATATATATATATATATATATATATATATATATATATATATATATATATATATATATATATATATATATATATATATATATATATATATATGTGCTGATGGTGTTATTTTACTTGCTTCTTAGACATTAAATACAGTTTAATAAAACACTTGAATTCAAATCTTTCCTTTATTTTTTTTTTTTAAACATCACTGAAATATATCTTCACGAACTTATGAGATTAATACATTTAGATAATTATTCGAAAAATATACAACTTTTAATTGCATAACTGCACTAATGATTTAAATACTGTGATATGATGATACTTGTTAAGACCTTTTTAAAAAAAATTGAATGTCAGGCCTATTGTACCTTTAAACCGATAATACCTATATCACCATATTGTGGATATAGTTATTATCGATAGATAATATATAATAATATATAGATAATCCCTAAGAAGGGATTATCCTGATCCCTTCCAAGTGCTATATAGTCGTAATGGCCTGGTGCTTTCGCCTATTTCCTTCACCTGGACTATCAGAGCCTCGAACCGGCGACCACATAAACCGCAGCCCCGCAGTAATATTACAGTAACATGTCTAATTGATCGATTTATTTACAAAAAATGTTATGTGAACTAAAATATTTTTATTTTTACATTATTCACTGTTGTTTAGGGTTTACTGTTACTGTTTAACGTTACTTTCTGAGGTTTAACTGAACGTTGCCTGATGATTCCACGCGTTACGTTACTTAACGTTACTTGTAGTTAGTTAATTATCTCAGAGTTACTCAGCGCCACTGGAAGTTAGTTTTAGTTCGGCTTAGAAGTCGGCGCCGATTACCTAATCCTTCTTACCAGCCCGCACTAATTACCTAATTAAGACGGGATCATTAACTTGACGAAGTCATTAAGTGTGAGGGGCCTTCCTCCGTGACCCCAAGAGAACTGGCTTCACTGTTTCGACAGACAATATAAATACAAATTATATATATATATATATATATATATATATATATATATATATATATATATATATATATATATATATATATATATATATATATATATATATATATAAAAAGACTGATCCAAGTATGTAGAATAACCACATGTGAAAAATAGAAATTGCTTAACGCGTTTTCGGCTAATTCGCCTTCATCAGAGCAAAGTAGAATTCTACTTTGCTCTGATGAAGGCGAATATATATATATATATATATATATATATATATATATATATATATATATATATATATATATATATATATATATATATATATATATATATATATATATATATATATAAAATAGCCTTCGAAATTCGATGAAAAGATAATTTTGAACCTCGTATAAGTGATTGTTTCACACAAGTTACACAGAGGTCAGGAGACCGCTTCACCTTGATACAAACTCCTGTGTTGTTAATTTAGCATTTATTTCATTTCCAGATAATTGAATTTCTTTGTGTTTTTGAGTCAAATTAACCTCGGTGTTGTTCAATGGTGTTCTGGGAAGCTCAGAATATCAGAACGATTTGTTCATATACACGATTGTTGTTTGGAAAATGCTTTATTATGCTGAACTATTTTTAAGAACAAATTTTCTTTAGGAAAAATTATTTGTTCTTCCTGAATTTTCTAATGAACAGCATTGCAGAAGAATACTACATGTGAAGAACAGTTCCAAAGAATAAGCCAGGTGAAGAAATGGCAAAAGAACAGTTCATGTGAAGAACACTTTATAATAACACTGCTCTAATATTATGATTCTTCTATGTACAGTGTTTCTATGGCACGCTTTTGTCCTATTATTTCTCTGCGTTCACGCGTGTTCATTCGTGTTCTCTGGGTGTTCAGCCGTGTTCTCTAGGTGTTCATTCGTGTTCTCTGGATGTTCAGCCGTGTTCTATGGGTGTTCAGCCGTGTTCTCTGCGTGTTCAGCCGTGTTCACTGCGTGTTTAGCCGTGTTCTCTGTGTGTTCAGCCGTGTTCTCTGGGTGTTCATCCGTGTTCTCTGGGTGTTCAACCGTGTTCTCCGGGTTCACCCTCGTTCTCTATCTTCACTGACGTGCTGACAGACAAGCAAAGAGATTCTATCAAACATACTGATAGGAAAACTAAATATAGACGAACACAGTTCAAAACACAAAGAAACTTTTACCTGATAATATACTTATAAACTATAATTGTACTTTATAAAAAGAGAAACAAACATTTTGACATAAAGATACACAGACATTTTATAAAGACACTTTTAAAAAAATTAAGACATAATTGTTTATATAAATTATTACAGAACTTAAATTTGTATTAAATGATGTTATCATTACAAAAACTGACCCTGTATATGCTCTACTAATTTCTATACTGTTAGTCAATTTGTCATTTGTCCCTGAGTTGTTGGTCACACCCATGGCAATACTTCACTCCCCCCCCCCACCCCCATGAAGTAGAGGGGGTGATGATATTCGAAGAGTTGAGGGGAGAAGGGGGGGAGGGGCATTCAGTGATACAGTGGGGTTACCTAATAGTGAGTACGGGGCTAGTGCTTGATTGATTGATGAAGGTTAAGCCACCCAAGAGGTGGCACGGGCATGAATAGCACGTAAGTGGAAGATTATTTTTTTTGGGGGGTGAATGAATACTGTGTGCTGAGGTTGCTTTGAAATCGTCATGTTCTTTATACGTGGCTACTATCGCGGGGGAGGATACTGCTTGACAGTATTTGTGAGGGTCTCCAGCTGCTGGACATCTTTTATGAGGGTCTCCAGCTGCTGGACATCTTTTATGAGGGTCTCCAGCTGCTGGACACCTTTTTTTTTTTTACCAGAAGAGTGGCAGTGTTGATGGCTTCAGGAAGGGTCACTGCAAGATTCAGGGACTCTTAAAGCTCTTCTAATGTTGTTGGTAATTCTGAAAGGTCTTTTAGATATATTGGTCGATGGATAATAGTATATATATATATATATATATAAGAACGCACGTATGGTAACAAACATAAACACACACATATAAACGCAGACACACACACACACACCGCGCACTTGTGGTATGCGAACAAGGGGACACAGATGGAAACTGAGTACCCACATGAGCCACAGGGACGTTAGAAAGAACTTTTTCAGTGTCAGAGTAGTTAACAGATGGAATGCACTAGGCAGTGATGTGGTGGAGGCTGACTCCATACACAGTTTGAAATGTAGATATAATAGAGCCCAGTAGGCTCAGGAATCTATACACCAGTTGATTGACAGTTGAGAGGCTCCCGCCTCTCAACTCGCCTCTCCAAAGAGCCAAAGCTCAACCCCCGCAAGCACAACTAGGTGAGTACAACTAGATGAGTACACACATACACACTCACTCCAAACTAGGCAGACATACCCAAACTAGGTGAGTACACACGCACACACACACACATACATAAATCCTTATACAACATATATTCATTAAGAAATAGTTAACATCACGCGTCCACCATGAACGGATCCCATTAAGCATAGTATTAACATATATTAACAATAATTAAATTATCTCCGCCCTACAGCATCGAGTTGTTTACCTGTGTGAGGCCGTAGGCTGCTGCATGGGCTCTTGATCTTATCCTCTCCTTCTTATCTTTTAATATTCATCAACCCCCCCCCTCCCCCCTTGATTTATTCTTCTTTATTCATCTACAAATTTTATATTTTAATCTTGAGCTTCCTTTGCTGCTTCGTATTCACTTCCCCCCCCCTCCCCCTCCCCCTCTTCTCACTCACCTTTATTCGTCTTTTTCTTCATATGCTGTTCCATTTCTAATTTTAATGGAACATTGAGAATAAGTCACAATATCGGAGCAGATAATTGTAGACGCCCGTCCCACATATCTGGAAACTAAAGATTTTATTTTCAGATTTGTGAGTTAGGGGGCTACATGTAGGTATTATTATTATTATTATTATTATTATTATTATTATTATTATTATTATTTTTATTAACATTATCTTCATCATCTCTGATATAAATGCAGAACATGTTACCAGAGAGAGGTGTCGTAAATAATTATTGTTATTGGAGTGGGTTAAGGCGTACTAGTTATGCCAGTTGCTGGAAGGCTTCTGTGCTGGCTAGGGTTCGAATCTCCTGGTGGGAAAGTGTTCTAAAGTTGTATAACTTCTCTTGCGTGTTTAGGCAAGTTGTGCATTAAGCATAGACACAGAGTTCTCCCATATTAACTGGAATTTGATGAAAGAACGTGAGTGACCCCTCACTAACTCTAGTTGCCCTTGGGAGGTGGTGATCTTTGGGGGGTTTAAATACCCCGAAATTGCCATCTCTTTTAAGGGTCTGAGTTTGGTGCAGTGGTTAAAGGCGTACCTGTTATGCCAGTTGCTGTAAGGCTTCTGTGCTGGCTATGGTTCGAATCTCCCGGTGGGAAAGTGTTCTAAAGTTGTGTATATATATATATATATATATATATATATATATATATATATATATATATATATATATATATATATATGTCGTACCTAGCAGCCAGAACGCACTTCTCGGCCTACTCTGCAATGCCCGATTTGCCTAATAAGCCAAGTTTTCCTGAATTAATATATTTTCTCTAATTTTGTTCTTATGAAATGATAAAGCTACCCATTTCATTATGTATGAAGTCAATTTTTTTTATTGGAGTTAAAATTAACGTAGATATATGACCGAACCTAACCAACTCTACCTAACCTATCTTTATAGGTTTGGTTAGGTTAGGTAGCCGAAAAAGTTAGGTTATGTTTGGTTAGGTAGGTTAGGTAGTCCAAAAACAATTAATTCATGAAAACTTGGCTTATTATGCAAATCGGGCCTTGCATAGTAGACAGAGAAGTGCGTTCTGGCTACTAGGTACGACATATATGTATGTATATATATATATATATATGCGAACAAGCCTGAATGGTCCCCAGGACAATATGCAACTGAAAACTCACACCCCAGATATATATATATATCTGTATATATATAGATATATATATATATATATATATATATATATATATATATAAATATATATATATATATATATATATATATATATATATATATATATATATATATATATATATATATTAGTGTGACTTTGTCAGTGTCGTTTGAAGGGTCTCACTCTAATATCCGATGATTTTTTCATGTTATTTTGGAGTGTGGCAACCTTAGTTTCGCTAGCCTCAGTACGTGGACTGTTTCCTTAAGTTTATTATTGAGAGACGTAATTCCTGTTGTCTTTGCTCCTAGTGGTTTGAGAAGCTGGAAGTTGCTGGTGGATGAGGCAGGTTAGTTTAGCCAGGCGTGTCGGCGGGCGAGGCAGGCACGCTCAGTTACGTAGGTTTACGTAATTTTGTTAGCGTATTTAATTATTTACGTATGTGTGAATTCAGTGATCTCATTGTTGATTGTATTTGTCTCTGTGAATCTCTCTTGATCTGTCTCTTTATGTCTCTCTCTGTCTGTCTGTTTCCCTCTCTTTCATCTCTCTTTTCTCTCTCTCTCTCTCTCTCTCTCTCTCTCTTTCTCTCTCTCTCTCTCTCTCTCTCTCTCTCTCTCTCTCTCTCTCTCTCTCTCTCTCTCTCTCTCTCTCTCTCTCTCTCTCTCTCTCTCTCTCTCTCCCTCTCTCTCTTCGTGTCGGTGTTTACGTTAAATTTCGTTGTTTGGCAAGCCCGGCCACGATAAATTTAAGGTTGAGTTCACCTGGCGTAAATTAAATACCGACCTGTTATCTCTTTGATAAGTCGTATTTGTACTTGTCTCAAAAATAAAAACTTGTTTGGTTGACGATGTTTCGGCTCAAGAAGTTGATCGCTAGCCACTTCTAAGTTTGAACACTTCCAAGTCATTCTAACCAAACCACCCAATTTTAGCCATTGGATTTTTTGGGGGGGATTAGCCATAAGAAAGTGTAAGTGAGGGTGTTGTAATATTTCTTAATGTTTTTTTTAGAATTTCAATAGTAGAAAGGGTGGATTTTTTGCGGGTTTGTTATGTAATAGATATGTGTTGTACGGGATCTGTCATTCTTAGAAGCTGTGCTTGTTTTATTTCATATTGGTTTTAAGGCTTTTTTTGAAGCGTTTTGATAACTATCGGTAATTGTTAAATGTACTTGATTACATCGACAGTTGTTAAAAATGGTTGATTATGTCAGCTTTTCATATAGTTTATAATAAGGTTTTTAAATCATGATTTATCGTTTGAGAGCCCATACTGTTTCTAGTTATAAAGAGCCACTGCCTCCACATTTTATATATATTTGTTGTCATGATGTAAGGGGAAACTGACTTCTAGTTTAGCAACTTTGATGCTATACTGGCTTACCGTCTTTCAGCCTTTCTGGTAGTTCTCCCCTATTTCCCGTGAGTTCTTGTGGCCAAGACAGGACTTCATCTCCTTCCTTTAGTATCCAGGGGGAGATCATGTCTTTGTCTCATGGCCTTTGTTGTCTCCAACTTGAGCTGGTTCTTCACAGTGTCTCCAGTAACCTCCAGGTCCTCCAGTTCCACCTGGGTTGCCACCTTCCCTCTCAGTTCAGGCAGCTTTTCATGCTCTATTGTGAAGACCAGTTGAAATCGTCTGTTTGTGCGTGTTATTCGGTCTGTATGCGTGAGCGTTTGTGTGTGTGCCTTTGTATGTATGTCTTTGTGCTTGCTTGCTTGTCTCTGCATGTGTGTCTACGTGTGTCTAGGTGTTTGTTTGACAAGCATGTGTACAGCTCCTGTGCTCAACATCTGCCTCACGCGGCGGCGTACCCCAGGGGGAAGACGATGATGTTTAGGTCGTCGTTGGTTCCATATACGTGGAGAGTATTGGTATGCACGAGTGTGCGTTGCTATGGAGGCGTGGGTGGGTGGGGATATGGGCGGCGTATGGGTTGCGGACGGGGGGGGGGGAATATGGGCGGCATTAGAGTTGGTAGGTGTAATGAAGTGTAAGTACAACTGGGAAGTAATATGCAGTTGCGTAGGATGAGCGTAGTCGAGATGAGCAGACGTCTACTGACTTATTTCAGTCAAAAAAAAAAAAAATTGGTTCTCATTGAGGTGAACAAACATATATAAAGGCGTAAGGGGCAGTGAAGAGAACACACTAGTTACTGCCCGGCTCCTGTGCCAGGAAAGTCCACTACGGGCTCACCATAACCCGTGCTACTTGGAACTTTTTGTTCCCAGTTGCTGAATCTATAACAACAAGTGAAGAGAAGTTTGATAGCGTGGGTTAGAGTAGGCTGACATTGGCTTTCGTAGAACAGCTTGACCAGGCTAAAGATGTCTTGGAGGTGCTTGGAGGGGGGGGGGGAGGTGGCAGGAGATGGAATAGGATGCTGAGAGCTGGACCAGTGAAGGCGTAGGATGACACGGGCTTTAGCAGGAAAAGTTGAGTTCCGGGACCCCGCAGAGATGTACGCACTTAAAGACAAGCACCAGTCTCTCAGCATCACTAAACGCCGGAAAGAAGCATCTTGGTGACAAGCGAAGATCCTTCCGCTCTTATCCCATCCGGAGAGCCTGAGATGCTGCCTGAGATAAGGGCTCTAGACATGTCTCTCTCTCTCTCTCTCTCTCTCTCTCTCTCTCTCTCTCTCTCTCTCTCTCTCTCTCTCTCTCTCTCTCTCTCTCTCTGTCTCTCTGTCTCTCTCTCTCTCTCTCTCTCTCTCTCTCTCTCTCTTGTATCTGACTACTTTTATCACTTTAAATGCAATTATAGCTTATGTTTTCGTATTCTATATGGATATATAGAATATATATCAATAGAATGATCGGTCAATAGATGGATAGAAAAGAGAGAAAGAGAGAGAGAGAGAGAGAGAGAGAGAGAGAGAGAGAGAGAGAGAGAGAGAGAGAGAGAGAGAGAGAGAGAGAGAGAGAGAGAGAACTGATGCTCACCATCTCCAAACACTTCACCTGTCACTGACGTGACGTACAACACGCGTCACTACGCCTGCACACACACACACACACACACACACACACACACACACACACACACACACACACACACACACACACACACACACACACACAAACGCATACGAATTCTAATTTGGAAGTCTGAAAGCGTATCGCATAACATATCGGGAGAGACGACCCCTGAATAAAGAAACGAGAATGCTCTGCAATCTGACTTAATCCCCAGAATAACAGCAAACGCATAGACAAGATATCATCAGAGGCATACACAAAGTCAAAAGATTCAGAAACTAAAACACCAGTCTACTGAAGACTGAGAGTCGGGGTCCAAGAGCTTTAATCATAATTAGGCAAAAACTTGAATCACCAAACACATTCATACAAAATAAATCAACATCTGAGCTAAATGACTAGAAATTGAGACCACAAATACGAGATGAAATGCTAGATGAGAACTACTAGATGAGAACTACTAGAATACCGAGTCATAGACAAAGAACAGCTGCTTCAAGTAAAAGTAGATTTGAAGAATGAATTGCAATCAGAGCTGGCGGAAGCGAATCCGATTCACAAGAGGAGATATGATAGAGAAAAAAAAATCATAGTGAACTACGCACTTATTTGTATCAGAGGTTTCTGTGTAAGAAGGCAGGGGGCCCAAGAGCTTTTCCTCCCTACTTGTAAGCGCCATTAAGTGAGTATTTATAGACAAACATTAACACAAACCCCCCCCCCCCCTAGCCCGTGCGCCAATAGACCGTATGCTGTTAACATCTCTCTCTACACCTGTAAAGTTGTCAGCTTTCGACATTCATGGCGCGCGTCACAGCCACACACCTGTAATACAGCCACACACCTGTAATACAGCCACACACCTGTAATACAGCCACACCTGTAACACAGCCACACACCTGTAATACAGCCACACCTGTAATACAGCAAACAATTAGCAGCAACTTTTACACAATCTAGCTCCATTTATCCTCGTCAGTCTTTTTTTTTTCTTGAGCAGAACGATATTTCTCAGCTTGCGAGAGCTGGCGAGACAATTGTGTAACGAAGTGCATCAGCCTCTCGCCTTGGCTGGTTGCGTTCGAGTGTAAATCTGTAAACATTGTGCGTTCGAGTGTGTGTATTGTTAAACACAACTTCTGAGTGGGAATTTAATCACCTTAGCTGTGAGGAAAAGAAGGGGAGGGGAGGGGGAGGGGGGGAGAATGATTATGAGCAAGAGGGGGGTGGGGAGAGAGGGATTAAGGGGGGAATTATTATATGTAAAAAGGGGGGTAAGGGAGAGAACAATAATTAGGATAGCAAAAGTATTGGAGGGTAAGATAACAAAAGCATTTATGCAGGTAGAAAAACTAACCTAACCTAACCTAACCTAACCTAACCTAACCTAACCTAACCTAATAATATGATTGTTTGTTGTATCTTATCATCTGCAGGCGATGAGTCACAATAACGTGGCTGAAGTATGTTGACCAGACCACACACTAGAAATTGAAGGGACGACGACGTTTCGGTCCGTCCTGGACCATTCTCAAGTCGATTGTGACTTGAGAATGGTCCGACGAAACGTCGTCGTCCCTTCAATTTCTAGTGTGTGGTCTGGTCAAAATATCTTATCATCTCTTTAGGTAAAATAATCTACCGATTTTTTTATATTTATTTTGCGTAAAATAACAAAATAATAAATATACAAACATTTTATAATTAAGTTCATAATTTTGAAATTGAATTTGACAAAGGCAAAATCTGTGTAGGATGGACATGGAGACTTACAGAGGCGTAACAGGCGTTCGATGCGCTGAAAAGTCCATTTGCTTTATCAACGAAAAAAAATTAATAAGAGGCGTAACAATATTTTGGTTAAAGTCTGTATAACGCGGTTGTGCCCGGCCAGTAGGCGCGACGGACGGGTTTGGGGAGTTGGTGTCAACAGCACACGATGGAACAATTCATCTGGAGTGTGGCACTCGCTGCTCCATGTGTGCCTCGTTGATGGCACATAGGGGGAAGGGTGAGGGAGGGAGGGGTTTACGTGAGTGCCTATAGCTGCTGTTGGCACTCGGGGTTGTCATGATCGTCTCGCTGCCGGAACATACTTGAGTGCCTCTCTGTTGGCACCCAAGTATTAAATGGATGCCTCACAAGTGTCTACTTTTTCTGATTTTACAACACTTGATGTGTAAAGTCAAGTGTAATTCAGGCTCCGGTATATGCAAAAATACGTGGATCAAAACTTTTGCAGGCAGATGCAACACTAACACACAGGCCTACAAGAGTGCAGGCAGATGCAACACTAACACACAGGCCTACTAGAGTGCAGGCAGATGCAACACTAACACACAGGCCTACTAGAGTAAAGGCAGATGCAACACTAACACACAGGCCTACAAGAGTGCAGGCAGATGCAACACTACTATCTACAAGGCCTACAAGAGTGCAGGCAGTGCAAGAAAGTTGAAGTAGGTCTAAAACAGAGTTTCAGTCTTGATTATCCAAGGGGGATAAAATGTTTATATCCACCTAAGATCTAAGTTTACATAACATAGATCTCTCATTCTCTCTCTCTCTCTCTCTCTCTCTCTCTCTCTCTCTCTCTCTCTCTCTCTCTCTCTCTCTCTCTCTCTCTCTTTCAGATCCTAATATTCATCACCATTCAGTCACCTTCACTCACACTCACCCATCACTCTCACGTCGGCCCTGAGTGAAGAGTACCCATCTCCCCTTTCTCTCTCGGTCATGCCCCTCTCAGTACAATGTGCTTTCTGGCCACTTCGAACTCTCTCACTGTCTCGATGTTTACCCTAATTAGAATAACAAGTGAACGAAGCTCCGCGTGCCTCTTCGAAACCCCTCGAGATATTGCGTGAGAGTGTTCAACCAAACTATGATTTGTGGCTCCCAGTTGATAAAACTCTTTGTAGGTTTTCGTTAATTTCGACTCGTTCGATTTGCATTTTATGACTTTTGCTGAATTAGTTTTTTCAGAATTACGAAGTGGAAGAGAGCGATTAGTGTCGCATAGGGAATTAAGAACCGAAATTTAATTGATTAATACAATTTGTTTTTTTTTAAGCAAAAATTAACATGATTTGTAATTTGTTAATATAATAGGTTGTTATATATAGGTACGAAGATTCCCTATGTGGGTTCGAGTTTGTGAGTATATATGTGATCGGTATTAAGCGAGTGTGTGTTGAGTATCTTCATCCAATAGTGAGTTTTTTATTGATTTTTTTTAGGTATAAATGTAAATTATTCAGTGGGTGTGTTTCGTTCGAAGGCCTTGAACCCTTCTCAAAGTAGATTCAAAGTAGAGACATCTATGCTTTGAATCTACTGTAAGGTAGGTGTCAAGGAAGGTATATATAACTGGAACCACCACCTATAATAAAATATGAATTATTCATATTTTATTATATATTTTATTATAGTAATCGTATATTCAATTACATATTATATTACATATAATATGTAATTGCAAACAAAATATTATTAATATATAAAAAAAACAGTAAGTTTGAAAATATTTCATATAAAATAATGAAATTTAAAATGTGTAATAAAATTAAAAAGATGTAATAAAACGAAAATAAAAATTCTAATAATAAAAACATACAAAAATATATATTACAAACATTATTGTTTAATAGTCTGAGCTCACGACACATTCCAGAAATCCAAAAAAGTAATATGTACGATAAAATGTTAAAACCTACAGTCTTCGCACAATTAAGAAATTTTGCACAAAATAAGTATAAGCCGTCTTGAGACAATAAGACATATTTTTATATATTTTTTTTGTATCGATGAGGAAATTGCGCGGTAAAACAATCGAAGCAAATGGAGCAAATTCGCCAAAAATTATATGCAAGGAGATTGTAACACAGCCGGCCGGCTCTGTTGTATATTGTATTTGCTGGCCAGCCGGATAAGTTGTATCGTCTGGACTAGCCGGCCCTGTCCTTATGCCCCCCTTCCACCACAACCCCCCCCCCCCCTCAAAAAAAAACATCAAAATGAAAATAACATATAGTTTTCGTCTTAATTTGGCTGATTTTTTTTTAATGCATTCCAACAGTCGGACCGGAAATAAATAAAATAAGAACCGGAAATGCAGCCTCCTGTCTTCTCTCGTCAGCTGTTATGATGCTCTCATTTGCAAAAGTCAGCTGTTCTCCCATGCACAAAAACTAGTAAGATAAATAGCAGAGGATGATGGGAGGGAGGGAGGGAGAGAGAGAGAGACAAGGGGAGGGAGAGAGAGAGAGAGAGGGGGAGGGAGAGAGAGGTAGTGAGAGACGGAAGTGACCCGTGGGGGGGAGGGGGGGGGTTGAAGAATCAGTTGTAGATGCTTATAAGTCGTCTTTTCATCTGGCCAGAGTAGTGTAGTATTTAGGTGTCCCTTGAGGGCTTGCCTCTTTGTCCGCCCCCCTGATAGTGTCTACGGGGGAGTGAGGTTCTTAATGCCCCGACTACTTCCCCTGTTGTTCCTGTTGTCTCTGTTGCTTCTGTTGCCCTATTATGACTATTCTGACGAGGCTTCTTCTTTTGCATCCGTGAACATATAGAAATGACACTTCCTTGGTCAAGCCATTCTCGTTTATCCTCTCTCACTGTGACTTCTTAACTCCAGTCTGATAGGTTCTCCCTTCCCGTTTTTCGTAGATTCTCCTGTGTGATTCAGTGTTAAATCCTGCAGGCACGCACACACACACACACACACACACACACACACACACACACACACACACACACACACACACACACACACACACACACACACACACACACATCCACACACACACACACACACACACATACACATCCACACACACACACACACACACACCTACACCTACACACACACACACACACACACACACACACACACACACACACACACACACACACACACACACATCCACACACACACACACACACCTACACCTACACACACACACACACACACACACACACACACACACACACACACACACACACACACACACATCTTTGTTGTTGCTTTGTAACATTAAAAGTTCTTTTGTCTGAACGTTATTTAAGTTCGACTTTATGCTCTAGTTGTTGCCATTGTCGTTGTCCATGTCTTCGTGTTCTTGTTGTTTTTGTTATTATTTTTGTTCCGTGTCACGTGACCTTGCTCCACTGTGTCTGACTGTGTCTGCTCTTATCTCTGTTTCTCTTCATTTTGCACCTCATTCTTTTATATATATATATATATATATATATATATATATATATATATATATATATATATATATATATATATATATATATATATTACAATCTCTCTCTCTCTCTCTCTCTCTCTCTCTCTCTCTCTCTCTCTCTCTCTCTCTCTCTCTCTCTCTCTCTCTCAGTGGCACTGTTACTGGCAGTTGGCGGCAGTGAGAGTTATTGTGGTAGTTAATGAGGTTGTTTACTCTGAGCCGTGGTAGCCAGAGGGATGGTAGCGACACTGGAACCAGGAGAAGTGTTATTGGTGCTAGCTACTAGGAGCAGGTGGGGGGGGGGTGAGGAAGAAGTGTTACTGACAGTAGCAAAATGAAGGAACAGGAAAGTAGGGTGGAGGGGGGAGGAGGGGGAGGGAAATAGTAGTTACTGGCACTCGTAGTTATAAACTCCTCTTAAGTGTCAGTTATAAACTCCTCTTAAGTGTCAGTGGTGTCATTAAGGTACTCGAACTCTCAGCAATAGGCTGATAGATTTGGCGAAGAAACTGAACAGTTTCTAAGTCTCATTATCCCACCGTACTTGACAAGCGAAGCCTCGAACCTGGCACTCAGTATCACGCGTACCTCGGGTCAATACACAGTGAAATGTGCAAAATAATGGTTGATATTCCAGCTCTATTTATTTTTTTATTGACCGGGAATGCACAAAATCTGTATTATTTGGTTTACTTCAGTTTCTAGTGTATATAGATATTGATAATTATTGTATAAAGAGGAAGAAAAAGGGACATAGGAAGAAATGAAAACCGATAGAGAAGAAGAGAAGAACGAAAATTTGTTGAGGAATGACGGTAGGAAAGTTAATGAAATTTTTCCAGTTTAATGACTCACTAAAACAACAACAAAAAAAATAACTTTTTTATACACGTTGACAACAAAACCTCTTATCCATTAGATCAATTGATTTTATTCGACATTGTTCGTGTTTACAATTACGGTTCACAGAATAGGGACGTTTACATCGAGATATAATTGGTTAAAATGGGGGACCGAACCCCCCCATCCCATCGTTCATGGGGCGTCCGTCACCCATCCCATCGTTCATGGGGAGTCCACCACCCATCCCATCGTTCATGGGGAGTCCACCACCCATCCCATCGTTCATGGGGAGTCCACCACCCATCCCATCGTTCATGGGGAGTCCACCACCCATCCCATCGTTCATGGGGAGTCCGTCACCCATCCCATCGTTCATGGGGAGTCCACCACCCATCCCATCGTTCATGGGGAGTCCACCACCCATCCCATCGTTCATGGGGAGTCCACCACCCGTCCCATCGTTCATGGGAGACAACATCCAACATTCGACCATTGGGGTTCCCACCCCCCCTCCCCCCACCTTTATACTGAGTTATAATCTTCCTTTGCCCCTCCCCCTCTCCCCCCCCCCCACCCCCCACCCCCCCCCCAACCACCCCCCACCCCCCACCCCCCCCGACTCTCACTGTCAAGTCATTACCAAGGTGCAGAGAACATGTCACAGTGAAAGTGACTGACGACGTTTCGGTTCGTCCCGGACAGAACGAAACGTCGTCACTTTCATTTCACTTTCATTTCAGTTCATATGTGTGAGTTTCTCTTGTTTTTTTTCTCTCATGTCATTTTCGAAGTGTCGTAAGTTTTTTTTAGATTTTGTAGAGATCTATAATTTTATACATATGGTGGTTTTGTCGAGACTTATGGTACTTGTCACTAACCTGATATCACTAGTTGTCTGATATCACTAGTTGCCTGATGTCACTGGTTGTCTGATATCACTAGTTGTCTGATATCACTAGTTGCCTGATGTCACTGGTTGTCTGATATCACTAGTTGTCTGATATGGCAGTTGCCTTATTATTACAGTTACTTGATATCACAGTTGCTTGATATGGTATTTACCTGATGTCGCATTTACCTCATATAGCAGTTACTTGATTTCTCAATTACCTGATATCACAGATACTTGGGATGTCACAGTTACCTGGGATATCACAACTACCTGGGACATCACAGTTACCAGGGATATCATAGTTATCTAACCAACCAGCAATGATGTTTATCAGCGTACTTATTCCTGTGCTTTTAATTCCACTTTAAATTCATCACTTTCACTGTGGTCAATAACGTCAAATTCCCGATGCATTAAGTACCCAACCACTTGGGCTGGACGGTAGAGTGACGGTCTCGCTTCCTGCAGGTCGGCGTTCAATTCCCGACCGTCCACAAGGGGTTAGGCACCATTCATTTCCCCCTCGTCCCATCCCATATCCTTATCCTGACTTCCCTTCCCAGGACTATATAGTCGTAATGGCTTGCCGCTTTCCCTTGAAAGTTCCCATCCCTTCCCGATGCTTTAAGCGTGAGAACAGGTTGGGCTCTGGACCATCGTAGACCAGGGGCGCCTGACAGGTGAGTGGACAGCGCTTCGGATTCGTAGTCCTGAGGTTCTGGGTTCGATCCCCGGTGGAGGCGGAGACTAATGGGCAAAAAAGTTTCTTTCACTCTGATGCCCCCCTGTTACCTAGCAGTAAATAGGTACCTGGGAGTTAGACAGCTGCTTCGGGCTGCTTCCTGGGAGTGTGTGTGTGTGTGTGTGTGTGTACTCACCTAGTTGTACTCACCTAGTTGTGCTTGCGAGGGTTGAGCTCTGGCTCTTTGGTCCCGCCTCTCAACCGTCAATCAACAGGTGTACAGGTTCCTGAGCCTATTGGGCTCTATCATATCTACACTTGAAACTGTGTATGGAGTCAGCCTCCACCACATCCCTTCCTAATGCATTCCATTTGTCAACCACTCTGACACTAAAAAAGTTCTTTCTAATATCTCTGTGGCTCATTTGGGCACTCAGTTTCCACCTGTGTCCCCTAGTGCGTGTGCCCCTTGTGTTAAATAGCCTGTCTTTATCAACCCTGTCGATTCCCTTGAGAATCTTGAATGTGGTGATCATGTCCCCCCTAACTCTTCTGTCTTCCAAAAGACACACACACACACTTTTGTGTGTGTGTGTGTGTGTGTGTGTGTGTGTGTGTGTGTGTGTGTGTGTGTGTGTGTGTGTGTGTGTGTGTGTGTATAGGGGAAAAAATGCGTTGATTGATTGGCAGTTGAGAGGCGGGCTCAAAGAGCAAGAGCTTAACCCCCGCAAGCACAACTAGGTCAATACAACTAGCTGAGTACACACACACACACACACACACACACACACACACACACACACACACACACACACACACACACACACACACACACACACACACACACACTTATTCATTCACTCGTATACAGTCTTGAGAGAATAACAATTCCTCCTTGTAAAACAAAGACACTGACCACTCCCCCCCCCCCAAAAAACAAAACAAAAAAATTCAACAAAAACACACATATCTTGTAATACAACGAGAAGCGAGACGCCGTCATCCACCAACATCTATGCCAATCATGCCAATCAATCCATGCATTCTTGGCGTCAAGTGACCTGCAGACAATCACACACTCGTATTGGCATACGAGTCTACAATCAGATAGAAGATGTGTCCTTTAAACCACTATTATTGTGGTCGGAGTATTGCGTAGCGAGAGGGGGGGAGGTTGGGGAAGGTGGAGAAATGGGGGGAAGGGGGAAATGTGGTGGGGGGGGGGGGTTGAGTCTTTCTGGCCGGTTCAAGTTGACTAAGTTGCAAGTCAGCGTAGACTCACCAGCACGTCAGCAAGCAAAAGTGAGGCGAATAGATCATTATAGCACATTGTCAAGCGAGCAAATGTTAGGAGAAAGCATTTCACCAATACGGCTGTACAACACTTAGACATGGAGCTAGGGTATGAGGACAATGAGCTTGGCTATGAGGACAAGGAGCTGGGCTATGAGGACAAGGAGCTGGGCTATGAGGACAAGGAGCTGGGCTATGAGGACAAGGAGCTGGGCTATGAGGACAATTAGCTGGGATATGAGGACAAGGAGCTAGGATATGAGGACAAGGAGCTGGGCTATGAGAACAAGGAGCTGGAATATGAGGACAATGAGCTGGAATATGAGGACAAGGAGCTGGGATATGAGGACAAGGAGCTGGGATATGAGCATAAGGAGCTGGGATATGAGAACAAGGAGCTGGAATATGAGGACAATTAGCTGGGATATGAGGACAAGGAGCTAGGATATGAGGACAAGGAGCTGGGCTATGAGGACAAGGAGCTGGGATATGAAGACAAGGAGCTGGGCTATGAGGACAAGGTATTAGTACAGGACGGAGGGCAAGGCGTAGTACCCAACCACTAACAACACTGTATGTTTTGTAAATAAAGTGTATGGCAACTGCTGGTGGATATATTCCAATAGAGCCAGTGTTATGCTGGCCTAAAATGTCTAAATTATCTCGAGTGTAATGTATTCTCAAGCGTATATTCACTCGATTCACTCATTCCCCAGCGTATATTCACTCGGGTCACTCTCAGGAGTACATTAACCTGTGTCACTCACAAATTGATGTCAGCTAGGGGTAAATTGACAGAAAATAGGTCAGTAACATAAATAAATAGGCCTTATTACAATAAATCTTAAAATAAATAGGTCTTATAGTAAATAGGGCTTATTACATTCTTAGTAAGTTGTAAGACTAAGAATGTCATAAGAATATTATTCGTGTATTAAGTTCATTTTATCTAGTGGAATAAATCGACTGAATCAGCAGACTTCCCTCCTTCAGCAGAGTTAAGTGAATCATTTCAGTCAAGTTAGATAACGTAAAAAGAGCAGATTCAGCGAAGTGGTGTTGGTGCAAATATGAGTCAGCCAAGTGATTTGAGAGTCAGCAATGTTAGTCAGCAGGAGGAATGAGTCAGCAAAGTGAACTCTGCGTGGTGTTATCGCATAGCACAACTAGGCACTATATATATATATATATATATAGACTTTGCAAACTGCTATGGAAAAGTAGACTCAGTAGAGTGATACGAGGCGGTAGACTGGGTCTACTGCAATACACTACATCTGATTTTACTGCAACGAGATATCATGGTAGACTCAGCAGAATGCACGTTTGAATTGCCGAGATAGCCATAGTTAACTGAATCAGCAGGATCAGCGCGTTGTCAGCACATACATATATATATGTAGTGGTTATATCTACTAGATATATGTGATCTAGCTGAGTTCAGTATGTCAGCAGTGAAATGCAATTGTGGCCATGAGTCAGCAGATTGAGGTGTCACCAGAGGCATACACATATAGTGCGAGTCAGCAGTTGAGTCAGCAGTTGAGGGAGTGAGCAATTCCGTGAGTCAGCATAACGTTTTGAGTCAGTATAATGCGACGAGTCAGCATAGCTGCATGGGTCAGCATTGCGCAGCGAGTCGACAAAATATGCCGTATCAGCAATGCGGTGTGAATCGGCATAGCGAGGCGAGTCAGCAGAGTCAATATAGCGTGTGAGTCAGCAGAGTCAGAAGAATGGGAGTGAGGCGCCTGCTGCGTATGCGAGTCGGCAGAGCAAAGGGGGATGAAGCAGTTAGGAGACAGCAGCAGCAGCAGTGACGAGTCAGCAGTGCGGGGTAAGTCAGCAGAGTCAGCAGCCGTGGTGTGAAGGGTGGGGTGGGGGGTGGTGGAGTGGTCTGCGTGACGGAAAGTGTAAGAGTTTCATGTCACAGTTTCCACCAATCTGCTAACATTACCTTCCCGACCTTGGTCCCTCCCTCACTGCTGAGGTGTTGCTGACTGGTGGCTGATGTCTTGCTGACTGGTGGCTGATGTCTTGTTGACTGGTGGCTGATGTCTTGCTGACTGGTGGCTGATGTCTTGCTGACTGGCTGATGTCTTGCTGACTGGTGGCTGATGTCTTGTTGGCTGGCTGATGTCTTGCTGACTGGTGGCTGATGTCTTGCTGACTGGTGGCTGATGTCTTGCTGACTGGCTGATGTCTTGCTGACTGGTGGCTGATGTTTTGCTTGACTTGGTGATGGCTTACTGACTGGCTGATGTCTTGCTTACTTGCTGATGTCTTGCTGACTGGTGGCTGATGTCTTGTCGACTGGTGGCTGATGTCTTGCTGACTGGTGGCTGATGTTTTACTGACTTGCTGATGTCTTGCTGACTGGCTGATGTCTTACTGACTGGCTGATGTCTTGCTGACTGATGGCTGATGTCTTGCTGATTGATGGCTGATGTCTTGCTGGCTGATGTCTTGCTGACTGGTGGCTGATGTTTTTCTGACTTGCTGATGTCTTGCTGACTGATGACTGATGTCTTAATTACTGGCTGATTTCTTGCTGACTAGCTGATGTCTTGCTGACTGGCTGATGCCTTGCTGACTGATGGCTGATGTCTTGTTGACTGGCTGACGTCTTGTTGACTGGCTGATGTCTGTCCTACTGATTGACTGAAGTGTTTTCACGTGCAGGCGTGGCGACGTGGCGACGTTGATGACGTCCGTCCTCGTCAATGATGAACCAAGACAGGTTGCAAAAAACGGCGTTGGAGACGCAGACAACGATGCGTAGTGGCGTGGGGGAGGGGGGGGGAGAGGCGTGGAGGCGTGGAGGCGTGGCGAGTGCCACCATCACCAGGAGGGCCACAGTGAGCGAGCCAGCGGGCCACACCCTCCACGCCACAGTCTTCCAGGCTCACTACCGGCTCGGGCGTTGGCAACACCGCACGTGCGCACCGCTGACGACTGAGTGCCACCACGTGCGTCCCCTGGCGACTGAGTGCCACCACGTGCGTCCCGTGGCGACTGAGTGCCACCACGTGCGTCCCCTGGCGACTGAGTGCCACCACGTGCGTCCCCTGGCGACTGAGTGCCACCACGTGCGTCCCCTTGGCGACTGAGTGCCACCACGTGCGTCCCCTGGCGACTGAGTGCCACCACGTGCTTCCCCTTGGCGACTGAGTGCCACCACGTGCTTCCCCTGGCGACTGAGTGCCACCACGTGCTTCCCCTGGCGACTGAGTGCCACCACGTGCTTCCCCTGGCGACTGAGTGCCACCACGTGCTTCCCCTGGCGACTGAGTGCCACCACGTGCGCCCCCTGGCGACTGAGTGCCACCACGTGCGCCCCCTGGCGACTGAGTGCCACCACGTGCGCCCCCTGGCGACTGAGTGCCACCACGTGCGCCCCCTGGCGACTGAGTGCCACCACGTGTGCCCCCGTAGCCTCTATAGTGCTTCTAACGTTCTCTACGTGGCCTTCTAGTGACACCACGTGTTCTCTCTCTCCCTCTAACAGTGCCGCCAACACGTGATTATCCATTGCCACTACGTGACCTGTTTTCTCCCTTTGCTAGTAGATTATCTACACTCTACTGGAAATTAATGTCTGGGAAAGAGCGTCTTTGTAACACGTTGAGCAAGCCTGTGTTGATGTCAGCGGGCGCTGTGCCACCCGTGGGAGTCACTGTGACATCTTGAGTGAGTGACACTGGGCCTTGAGTGAGTGGCACTGTGCCTTGAGTGAGTGGTGAGTGCCCCTCCGAGACTGGTGGACTAGCCTGCCTGACTTCACCTGAGTGCCCACGCGTCGCAGAGCGAGTGTTGATAGTGACTTCGTGGGGTTGAGATGGATAGCAGCAGCAGAAGCAGCAGCAGCAGCAGAGGTAGCAGCAGCAGCAGGTTCAGCTCTTGAACACTAGTCCAGCGAAAGTGTAGTGCCCACCGCCTCCTACCCTGCTCTTGTAAACCCCGCCTCGTACCCAGCCCTAACCCCTCCCCCCCCCCACCTTGTGCCCACGCCCCCTCTTCCCCCCTCCCACTCCCCCTACCCTCATCCCAGGCATCTGCCATCGTCAGTGCCACCAAAGTCACGCGTTTCACAGTAAGGAGGTGACAAGAGCCAGCCGACCTGACCTCGGGTGGGGGCACCGCCAGCCTGGTCAACAAAGGAGGCCATTTTCCTCCCCCTCCCCTTCCATCCTCTCCTGCTTCCCCCCCCCCTCTCCCTCCCACCCCTCACTCCCCCTCTCCCTCATGTGCTGGGCGCCCTAGTTCCTTTCCGCTACAGAGTGACAGTGTATTGTGATCTCAAGAAAACCGATTCAGAGTGCATAAAAAAAGGGCTTAAAAATGCCCTCTCAACTGCGGCGAGGATTTTAAACTGCGAAGGGGGCCCCCAGAGACTGTGACCTTTCGGCACCCCACCACCAACCCCTCCCAACCCGACCCCCCCCCCCCCCTTCCAGCTTGACCAAGAGTGCCTGCCGTGCCACCACCACCACCACCACCACTACTACTACCACCGCCATTGGATAACAACCCCCCCCCCCACCAACCACCACCACCACCATCGAAATTGTTCGCCCATCTCAACACACTGCCCAACTGTTTCTTCACAGGTAAATATATATATATATATATATATATATATATATATATATATATATATATATATATATATATATATATATATATATATATATCTTTAATGGTTGTTATTGTTCCCGACGACGATGATAATTAGTCCACATTAATTGCAACGAAGGTGACACGATACGCACGAGAGTGAAATAGAAAGTGAGATGGTCGTCATTACACCCCCTCCCCCCTCCCCTGTACGCCAGCCTCCCCATCCCCCCCTCTGTAGGCCAGCCTCCCCACCCCCATCCCCCCCGTAGGCCAGACCAGCCTCCCCCCCCCCCCTCCCCCCTTTTCTTAAACATTCATCCTGCTTTACATCACTAACAAGCGCCCAGTTAAACACAAAAGAGCAAACAGGGGAAAACAAAAAAATATATCGAATGTTAAACAAACTTAGCAGCGTCGGACAAACAGAGCGGCATCAAATCACTTCGCAACACTACGCAATACTTCGCAACAGTCCGCAGCAACACGGTTACGGCGCGAGCGGTTCTCCGCTGACTGCTGCAGCAGCAGCAGCATTGGCTCCTCAGTCAGTCGAGCGGAAAATTGCATCGAGGTATGTCGTTCGAACGAGTTGGTGACGTCAGGTCTAGAGGGGAGGGGAGGGGAGGAGACGTCTTTAGACGTCGTGTTCGAATATGCATAGGTGTTCGGCGGTGTTGTCATAATATATATGCCGGTTTGCGGCACGTGTTCGGGGGACTCGGTTTGAGAGCCTGAATGAGGTGCCAGAGGCGGTCTGAGGACTCGAGGGAAGGTATATAGCATCAAGTGCTGTTTAGAAACAGCTTGCTTCGTATGAAGAAGAGTGTAGTGAAAAGGGTCTCTGTCTCTATCTCTCTCTCTCTCTCTCTCTCTCTCTCTCTCTCTCTCTCTCTCTCTCTCTCTCTCTCTCTCTCTCTCTCTCTCTCTCTCTCTTTCTCTCTCTCTCTCTCTCTCTCTCTCTCTCTCTCTCTCTCTCTCTCTCTCTCTCTCTCTCTCTCTCTCTCTCTCTCTCTCTCTCTCTCTCTCTCTCCTATTATGTCTCCAGCAGCTTGTACTGACCGACAAACCCAAAACATCAAAACCCACAAAGTTTTGTGTACCTTAAAAAAATCCGCACATTCTGAGGAGCTTGCAAAAGGCTTAACTTCGATTCGTCAAGTTGGTAGACGATCAAAAAGGCGACATTTAAGACGCCTGGGTACGGACTGGCCTTTTAAAGGGTAAAACTTGATCTCGTTCTTGCTTTCCTCCCCCCCCCCCCCCCCTCCTTCACTCTGGGATTTTTTTTATTTTTCATCCCGAAGGTTTGACTCGATATCTCGCTATATGCGAAGGAACAAAAGCCTTCGACAATGAGTCTTTTGTTCGAGGTTGATACAATGTGTAGTGGTACGTTTATTCCTCCTTCCCTCCTCCTCCTCCTCCTCCTCCTCCTCCTCCTCCTCCTTCTCTTCCTCCTCCTCCTCCTCCTCAATCCCTACATCTTCCCCCCTCTTCCTCTCCCTTCTTCTGATTCTCCTAATACTCCTTCTTTTTTGTTTCACATTTTTTAATTCAAATTTTGCTCATTTTTCCCCTTTTTTAATTTTTTCCCTATTTTTCTCTGCCTCCTTAATATCATTTTTTTATCTATTATCATCAATCTTTATTATTAATCTTGTCTTCTCTCTGTCGCCTTATAATCTATTCTCATCACCTCTGATGAGAGAGTCAAAACTTGAACCAAAAAATCTTCATAATATTTAATGAACTCTCTAACTCATCATCTGTCAAAAAAAAAAAACGCATAATCAACAAAAAATACATTACTATATCTTGTTCTTGCTAAACCTAACTAAATACACTTTAAAAATACACCTTAAAAATACACCTTTAACCACAATGATTTTTTTTAAGATAAAACCAACTCATCTTCAAGGAAATATTATATATATATATATATATATATATATATATATATATATATATATATATATATATATATATATATATATATATATATATATATATTTTATATTTATAATTAAACCTTGATTTGTAGATAAAGTTAACATTTCTTTGCCATCGTGAGTGTATATCAACAGTTGCCATATCTCTGTTGCCATAATACCGTTGACAGTTGCCACAAATTTCCGTTGACAGTTGCTATATTACCGTTGATAATTTCCACATTTACCGTTGACAGTGGAACTTCGACAGGAGTTAATAATGCATTAAGATAACTAATAACAGTAGTTCATGCTATGGTATTAATACAACTGATATCAGAAATACAGTCAGTACCAGAAATACAATCAATATCAGAAATGTAATGAATATCAGAAATACAACCCAGTGTCAAAAAATACACCCAGTCTAAACAAATACAACCTGTATCAGAAATACAACCAGTAACAATAGTACATGCAGAAGCAATGGTATAACCAATTGTATTTAGGTAACCAATTGTATTTATGCAACCTATTGTATTAAAACAGATAATAGCGTTCCAATTTAATTATCACACAATCACAAAGCACACCAGTCAAGATATCAAAGAACACCAAACAAGATATCAAAAGAACAGCCGAACAAGATATCAGAGAACAGGCGAACAAGATATCAAGTGACAGGCAAACAAGATATCAAACAATGAGTAAACACGATATCAAACGTCGGAACCATAAGGTAAACAAATGTATTACAATTGTTGCAATCGTTTAAACAAGGATGTCTGACTCCTCAGCAAACATTAATCACTTTATTAATCACAATAATCACGTTATTGTGATATGATTAATCACTGTTCTAGCTGCTGCTTCCACCAGGCAGAGGTGGACGTGTGGAATTTTACTCAAAACATTCTTCAAATATGAATATAAATTACACAACGCATTAGAAGAGGTGGAGGGGGGTTTAGGGGGGCTCCTCCATTGAAATTTCTATGTTTTTTTATTTTTTTTTTGTCCTACCACACTTTTTTTTTGCGTTTTGTTTTGCTTCATTAAGTATTTAAGGGTTACAAGTTATGCATTGATGTATACAAGGGAAGATTAATAGTTGTGGATCTCTTAGGAGATCTTCGTCTTCTTCTTCAGCACAGGAGTCGAGGACACTGTAGGCATTTCCCCCTCTGGATCGCCACACTGAGGCGCTGAAACAGAAAACTTTAAGCTCTTGGAGGTCACTGGCGGGGGTCAACGAGCCCGGAACCCAATTCTTTGAGAAAGCTCAAGGTACTCACACCCCCCAAGGGCCCGAGCGTCTCAGATGCTATGGGAACTGACTTATTGACTTTCCAGTTGCCTGAACTTGCTTGATATTGCTCTTTCCCTAAGGTTGGCTGCACCAAATGCCTGATCAGCACCGAGGTGTATATAGATGTCAGCGAGGTACACATATTACGGGCTCGCCATAGCCCGTGCTACATGGACACTTCGTTCTGAGTATCTAAATCTAAAACAACAACAACAACGTGGGTACACATGTGTAGCCCCACACCAGCTGTTTGCCCTCACTCTTCCAGGGGTATATTTGTTATGCCATATGGGCAAAGCGTGGGATCATCCAGGTTTTGGGATATAAGAATGGGAGAGTCTCTCTCTGCTGGACACTGAGTTAAAGCAAGGTTCCTCTTGATGATGTCATTAAATTCGTTGTGTCTTGCATGCCATCCTCTTGGCATGCAAGGGCTCTGCTCTGCTTCTGCAGAGCAGCCCATGCAGTCCATATTGGTCTGCTAAAAGCCTACAGACACGGGTACTGCCAGAAAAAGTTCCCTGCATGGGGGGCGCCCACCACTCTAAGGCGAGTTTTCTCCTTATCATATGTTGCAGCATTTAGCATGGCATCAGCTCAATGCTGCAACATTGCTCAAAAATCAGCTATTTTTTGTCCTCTACTGGGCTGTTCCAGTCGGAATGTTCGTATTTTCTTTTGTTGGATCTAAGATGAGTGCTGGGGCCACAGCACTTCTCACTTACATGTCGTACCTAATAGCCAGAACCGCACTACTTGGCCTAGTGTGCAAGGCCCCGATTTGCCTAACAAGCAGAGTGATTAACGCTCCACGACTTGCGACAAATATATGTGTCTGTATTTTCGAAGCAATGGCCGTTGTTAATTTTGCTAAATCTATATATTTTGATGAAGGAAACCATAGGTGAGAAACTACTGTTTACTATTTGGCTATTTTTTTTTTGTAGGGCTGTGTACGTGGGTGTGTAGGTGTGTGTGTGTACGTGGGTGTGGGTGTGTTTGTGTTGTGTGTGTGTGTGTGTGTGTGTGTGTGTGTGTGTGTGTGTGTGTGTGTGTGTGTGTGTGTGTGTGTGTGTGTGTGTGTGTGTGTGTGTGTAGGTGTGTGTGTGTACGTGTGTGTGTTTCTCTGTGCTCGTGGAGGATGGAGGTGTAGGGTGTAATAGTGTGATTGGGGATTGTAGGTGTGTGTACGTGTGTGTGTGTATGCGTGTGTGTGTGTGTGTACGTGGGTATGTATGCTCGTGGAGGGTGGAGGTGTAGGGTGTAATAGTGTGATTGGGGATTATAGGTGTGTGTACGTGTGTGTGTGTATGCGTGTGTGTGTGTGTGTGTGTGTGTGTGTGTGTGTGTGTGTGTGTGTGTGTGTGTGTGTGTGTGTGTGTGTAGGTGGATGCAGGTGGGCGTGATCCCACCTCAAGGTAGGTGGGGAGTGAAGCAAGACACTGGCAGCCACCTGGTTACACTCCAGGTGGTTCTACGAGCCATACACTGTGAGGTCAGCGATTTGCTGAATGATGCCGGAGGCGAGACACCATGACCCCACTACCATGACCCCACTACCATGACCCCACTACCATGACCCCACTACCATGACCCCACTACCATGACGCAACAACCATGACCTCCCACTACCATGAACCTCCACTACCATGAACCTCCACTACCATGAACCTCCACTACCATGAACCTCCACTACCATGAGCCTCCACTACCATGAGCCTCCACTACCATGACCCCACTACCATGACCCCACTACCATGAGCCTCCACTACCATGAGCCCCACTACCATGAGCCCCACTACCATGAACCCACTACCATGACCCCACTACCATCAACCCCACTACCATGAGCCCCACTACCATGACCCCACTACCATGAACCCACTACCATGAACCCCTACTACCATCAACCCCACTACCATGAACCCCCCACTACCATGAACCCCACTACCATGACCCCACTGCCATGAACCTCACTACCATGAACCCTCACTACCATTATAAACTACCATGGTCTACCAACTCTATGACCACACTACCATGATCTTCCACCACCAAAACCCCTCTACAATGGCCTACCACCACAATGACAACACTCCCATGGTCCTCCATCACCACGACGCCTCGACCATGGTCCACCACCTCCACGACCATGAGAGCCCTACCAAGCTGTACCACTCCCATGACAAAACTAAAAAATGATCTGCCACGACCATGACCCAAAACTTTGATCCATCGTCATGCATATCCTACTAGCCTTCAACGTGCCACCAGCCAAGACCATTCTCCTTAAGTTTCTGGTCTGAGAGAGAGAGAGAGAGAGAGAGAGAGAGAGAGAGAGAGAGAGAGAGAGAGAGAGAGAGAGAGAGAGAGAGAGAGAGAGAGAGAGAGAGAGAGACAGAGGCAACAGAGAGAGAAAAAACGCATTTGAGGGGGAACTGAGACAGAATGGTCTAACTGGCTTTAACATCCATTAACACAGGAACTATAAGTGCCCTTGTGATGCGAAAACTGCTGCCAGGTGGGGGTATATCTCCACCTTCCCCCCCCTCTTCCATTGACAGAGTCAGTGTAGGAACCTGTCATGTCTCACCTGTCATGTCTCACCTGTCAGGTCCCATCTGTCATGTCTCACCTGTCATGTCTCACCTGTCATGTCTCACCTGTCAGGTCCCAGCTGTCATGTCCCTGGAATCAGTAATCAACAGGACATTTTCGCATACGATGGTAAACGCCCAAAAATTCCCTATGTGAAGGTCTTGGGAACCATAGGAAAGTAAATTAAGTGGCTCCAGACATGCCAGAATAGTTTACAATATATATATATATATATATATATATATATATATATATATATATATATATATATATATATATATATATATATATATATATATATATTATACTGGCAGCAGGTTTTCTTTCAAACATGTTTCATTGAATATGAAATATATATATATATATATATATATATATATATATATATATATATATATATATATATATATATATATATATATATATATATATATATATATATATATATACAACTTTAGAACACTTTCCCACCAGGAGACTCGAACCCTAGCCAGCACAGAAGCCTTCCAGCAACTGGCATAACAGGTACGCCTTAACCCGCTCCACCACCCGCTCAGACCCTTAAAAGAGATGGTAATTTCGGAGTATTTAAATACACCAAAGATCACCACCTCCCAAGAGCACTAGAGCAAGTGAGGGGTCATTTAGACGTTAATTTCATCAAGTCCCTGTTAATATGGGAAGACACAGTGTCTATGCTTAAGGCACAACTCTCCTAAACACGAGAGTTAAGTATACAACTTTAGAACAACTTTTTTTCTAAAGTTGTATACTTAACTCTCGTGTTTAGGAGAGTTGTGCCTTTATATATATATATATATATATATATATATATATATATATATATATATATATATATATATATATATATATATATATATATATATATACTATATATTTAAGTAAGTAACTCACTCCTAAGTAATTATCAGGAGTGAGGACTATGGCAGTAGGAGTAGGACGGCACTTGGAAGGGATACGAGGACAAGGATCGGGAATTGAACGGAGGGAAGGGAAGAAAAGGTCGCCCAATCACCTTGGACCGTCGGGGGATCGAACACCGACCTGCAAGAAGCGAAGCCTTCGCAATACCGAACAGTCCAAGTGTACGAGAAGATTAAACACATCATTTTTACCTAAGGCTCGGATCTAGACGTTCCAGATAACGTTTAGATCTGCCAAGTTCTCCTAGCTAAGCAAAATGCAATAATCATCTAAATTTTTTAAAATGAAGAACATCTCAAATATCTAGATAAAGTAAAGATAACAGCATGCCTCACTTAACGAGACAATTTATTAATCGTAACTACAACTCTTCCCGAGTAATCTCTGGATGTTACCTGAAGACACGACAAGGGGGTTCTTGTTATACGGAAAGCAGAAGACTCGTACTTCCCTCGTTAGAGCTCTCGTTACGGATATAAACGACTTATCGTAATCAGCAGATATTCTGCGTCCTCTGACCGCTTGTCGTCTGTTTTATCGCTCGGGCTTACGAGAACGTTAATCAAATTTTCGCGGATACCTTAGCAGATAGAAGAAAACTGATGGAAATCGTTAAACTGCGGAGGTTTTCACGTGTTACAACGATCTCCCTCGCAGTTACAATCTTGCTACCGTCAACCAGCGGACCACGGCGCATGCTTGGATACGTTCCAGGCGAAGAAATGCGTCGCAAAGTTGGATTTTGCCAGTTCGGAGTAATTACCACTGAGGGTCGGTTTAATTACGTTCCAGGCTGTCGCCTTCCCGTCAACTATGAAGTTCGTGAAAACTCATTCGCAAACAGGAAGTGCAGATAATTCAGAATTTTTCCAGCAGCTGTAACCTTCACGTAACTATCGCTTTTTAAGGTTTTTCCAAGAATAACAAATACTTGAATGTGTAATTTGTTCCTGTTCACTTAAGGGGGGTTCATTATATAAAAAAAAAGGATTGGAAAAGGTGTTGGAGATATGGCAGAAAATTTAAGGCATTATTTGATTTTCATCAGCAGCTGTTCAAATGTTTTCCTTAGATCTAAATAATTTGCATATGCAAATTATATTCGAACTTTCGAGTTGAATTCTCTATATAAAAGTATTACATCCGGTATAATTAATTGTGATGACCCGAAGCGCTTTGGAAAGTTTTATGATTACATAAATTATATACTAAAAAAATTATTAATAATAGCAATGCCACTTTAATTTAAATATCAGTTTTGAACGCATAAGGGAACGAATCCTTTGCTCTCTGGAACAGCAAATCATTCCTAATCCTTCAAGACAAATGTTGTTTTTCATCTGGTCATGAAACTCGGTTTGGATTATTAAATCCATGCCGTCAGCCGGTCCTTCTAGACATTTAGTGCCCGTTGAAGGCTGTGACGGAATCTCGCTCAGAGACTTTGGAATCTCGCTGGGACGCAAAAGCCTAGTTGAGAGACACTGAAATCTCGCTGGGCGATGTAATAATCTCTCTGAATGACGCTGAAATCTCTTTGAGAGACCTCTAGACTTTTTTAAGAGACACTAGGAGAAGCTGGAACTTCGGTGAGACGTTGAGAGATGATGGAATTTCACTGAGAGACGCGTGGATAGCCTTGAGAGACACTGGAATCCTGGCCAAGCGACGCTTCAATGGCTTTAAACACTACTCATTCGTCATCTAACTGTCGCTCGATGGAATGCCATTGTGACCTTCCACCACTTCCTGTCCGTGTCGATGGTGGTAATGTCCTGCTCCCTCTGTGGCTCCTCGCCACACCCACCTGTGTACCTCGCTACCACTCACCTGTGTACCTCGCCACCACTCACCTGTGTACCTCGCTACCACCCACCTGTGTACCTCGCTTCCACTCACCTGTGTACCTCACTACCACCCACCTGTGTACCTCGCTTCCACCCACCTGTGTACCTCGCTACCACTCACCTGTGTACCTCGCCACCACTCACCTGTATACCTCACTACCACCCACCTGTGTACCTTATAACATGACAATGAATAACAAATAGCAATCCCTAAACTTCTCCTCCCACGTGAACAAAACATACAGTGAGAAGGTGTGCTCGTGTCCTTCCTCCTGGGGGTGTACTCCCTGGGGTGTATCCTCCCTGGGGTGTATCCTCCCTGGGGTGTATCCTCCCTGGGGTGTATCCTCCCTGGGTGTATCCTCCCTGTGGTGTATCCTCCCTGGGGTGTATCCTCCCTGGGGTGTATCCTCCCTGGGGTGTATCCTCCCTGGGGTGTATCCTCCCTGGGGTGTATCCTCCCTGGGGTGTATCCTCCCTGGGTGTATCCTCCCTGGGGTGTATTCCCTGGGGGTGTACTCCTTGAGGTGTATTCCCTGGGGGTGTGTCCTCTCTGAGGTGTCCTCCCTGGGGTGTATCCTCCCTGGGGTGTATCCTCCCTGGGGTGTCCTCCCTGGGGGTGTACTCCCTGAGGTTTATTCCCTGGGGGTGTATCCTCCCTGAGGTATATCCTCCCTGGGGCATATCCTCCCTGGGTGTATCCTCCCTGGGGTGTATCCTCCCTGGGGTGTATCCTCCCTGGGGTGTATCCTCCCTGGGGTGTAATCCTCCCTGGGGTGTGTCCTCCCTGGGATGTATCCTCCCTGGGGTGTATCCTCCCTGGGGTGTGTCCTCCCTGGGGTGTATCCTCCCTGGGGCATATCCTCCCTGGGTGTATCCTCCCTGGGGTGTATCCTCCCTGGGGTGTATCCTCCCTGGGGTGTATCCTCCCTGGGGTGTATCCTCCCTGGGGTGTGTCCTCTCTGTAGTTCACTCTAAGAGAGGACAAAAGACGTGATTTCAACTGTGAGATTTGTCCTTGATGAGTTACAGTTACCTGGTGTAATACAGCAGCATCACTAAGAGGAAAAAAAACCCTCTTCTCTAGTGGGGTTTTTTCCCCCCATTCGCGTACCTCTTCCTCTTTTTTTTTTGTCCTCTTCTATTCCTTCTTTTCACCTGATTCTGAGTTTTTTTTTCTCTCTTCTTTTCTTCTTCCTCCTTCTTTGGGTTTTATGTTTTTATTTATTTTATTCAGACTCAAATATATTTTTTTTCACTTTTTATTTTAATATATTTTCTATACTTCTTATTTTTGTTTATCCTATTGCACTTTTATTTTGGATATATTCTTCTGTTCCTCTTTTTTATCGTTGTTGTTCTGTTTTTTTTATCCTCTTTCCAAATGTATTTGTTTTCCTCGTCTCCTTTTGTTTATCTTCTAATTTTCCTATAATTTTATTTGCGTTTTTTTATTTTTTTATTTTGTTTGTGTCCCTTCTTTTTATTTCTTAATTTCTTCTTCGTCTTCTTCTCCTTATACTTAATCTTCCTTACTTTTCCCTTCTTTTAATTCTACATACTTTTCACCCTCTTATTCTTGTGCTTCTTCGTCTTTGTCTTCCTCCCTCGTGAGGGACCGCCCCCGCGGGTAAATTGATCCTCGGAACTACTTGAAGGTTAACCCCTTCCCCCCTTAATTTTCCAAGTCGTAACTGTAAAGTTTCTTAACAAGTTTCAATTCATCAATCAGTTCATAAACACCCATAGGAAATTAGGGGAAGGGGGGGGGGGGAGGGGAGGGGGAGGGGGGAAGGGGGTCATTCGAGCTTGTTTTTCTAAGTCACCCGCGGGCGGGGGGGGGGGAGGGTGTTCGGAGGGGGCGGGGGGGTGCGCATGGGATATAATTGCATTGCGTTGGAACGTTTAACCGTAGTTTCGGCTTTGTAAATACTTCGGGTGGAGGGGTGGGGGGGGGGTGTTGAGGTTGTATGGATCGGTGGATAGAGAGGAGGGAGTGAGTGAGGGAGGGAGGGAGGGGGGGATAGACTCGCGGGACGCAATGGAAGTTGATCTGAGTAGCAAACTCCTCCACTCTTAAGTCTTGATGATGGTCCACGAAGGACCGAAACTTCGTCATTTCTTCATATTTGTTTTAGGAGTGGATATCAACTCCTTCCCTCACTCCCTCTCCCTCTCCCCTCTCCTCTCTCTCTCTCTCTCTCTCTCTCTCTCTCTCTCTCTCTCTCTCTCTCTCTCTCTCTCTCTCTCTCTCTCTCTCTCTCTCTCTCTCTCTCTCTCTCTCTCTCTCCTTATACCTCTTTCCCTTCTCCCCCATTTCTCTTTCTCTCTATCTCTTTCTCCTAATCTCTCTTAAAACCAATGATTTCTTCCACGCATTCCACCAATTCTGAACGGCTTTCTCAACTCATTTCATGCTAAAGCCTGTTTTATACAGGAATACTTGTGTTTTTTCCCTTAACTCTCTTTGTAAATTGTAAATTGCAGAATAATGTTGATATCATCTGAGAGACAGAACTATGATTTGGTTACTTTATTGATCAAAAGTTGGATTCAAAACTTTATTGAAAAGTTGGATGATGAGGCAACTTAAACATTGTAGTCACATGTACCTGCAGTGTTGTAAACATTGTAGTCACATGTACCTACAGTGTTGTAAACATTGTTGTCACATGTACCTGCAGTGTTGTAAACATTGTAGTCACATGTACCTACAGTGTTGTAAACATTGTAGTCACATGTACCTGCAGTGTTGTAATCATTGTAGTCACATGTACCTGCAGTGTTGTAATCATTGTAGTCACATGTACCTGCAGTGTTGTAATCATTGTAGTCACAGGTACCTGCAGTGTTGTAATCATTGTAGTCACATGTACTTGCAGTGTTGTAAACATTGTAGTCACAGGTACCTGCAGTGATCACCGTCCTGTAAACACGGTGACTCCACGCATAAGTACCATCACCCACTATGTGACTGAAACATTTGATCAATCAAACTCCATTCACAGCCTCGTTTAACTGAAGCATTACCCGCCAAACACATAACTGAATAAACACCACAATTCCAGTGTGATTTGACATCACATACACCAACTAGTGACATCTAATTCCTGGCATTTAACTTAACAGATTCATGAAGTCTTTACGAAACCGTTGTCAAAAGGTGGTATTTTTGGCTTCACAAAATACCACCTTTGATTAGACCTCTAATCACCCCATTCTTAATTTAGTTCTTGTTTACTAGCTCCATATGTCCTCATATTGCTTGCAAGTTCTTCACAGTCGTACTGGCCTGGCTCATTCTCCTGACTATTACGCTATCTTGGATGAGCTACAGGTAATCTGGGATGCTGGGGTATAAGATAACTCTTATCGAGCATTGAGTGCACGTGGTAAGGATTACCGTAAATCCCAATGGCATAGTTATTATGACGGTAAAATAAAGGAGAGTAATAATGGCAATGATTTCCAGCTGACGACTGGTGAAGTGTTTATAAGGATGGCCTTACTGCGGGAGAACATGCACTTCTGTCTCATTAGAACGGAGAGAGGGAGAGAGAGAGAGAGAGGGAGAGGGAGGGAGAGGGAGGGAGAGAGAGAGAGAGAGAGAGAGAGAGAGAGAGAGAGAGAGAGAGAGAGAGAGAGAGAGAGAGAGAGAGAGAGAGAGAGAGAGAGAGAGTGTGGGGGGGGTTCTATCTCTCTTTCTCTCTCTTTCTCGTTAATTTTCTCTCATTTCTCTCTCTCTCTCTCTCTCTCTCTCTCTCTCTCTCTCTCTCTCTCTCTCTCTCTCTCTCTCTCTCTCTCTCTCTCTCTCTCTCTCTCTCTCTCTCTCTCTCTGTTTATCTTCCCCCAACCACGAAAATATGAGTAGGTATGCGTAACATACCAAAAGTGATTTCAATGCACCTTAGATAGGAGTCAAGGTCTTAACTAGCCGTAGATCACAGACTACATTTCACGTCCCCCTTGACACAGCAAGTTATAGCTCCCAGACGTGGTAGAGTCCCCCTCTGGCAGTGCCGGAGTCTCCTCCTCCTCCTCTCGGCCCTGACTCCTGCCGGAACTGGATGTTGTGATTGAATTTTACTTTGTGAAGAATGTTTGTGGGTTAATGTTTTTTATGGCAAGGTGGACTTACTGCTCTTCAAGCCTTTTACCGCCTTCAACGATTGGGTTTGATTTCCACAAGGTTGTTCCTCTCCCTCACTGCTAGTGTCACCCACATCTCTTCCGTCGTTGGTGGTTCGCGAAACCACTTCATCTGGTTCCGGAGAGGGGACGAGGTGGGGGGAGGGAGGGAGGGGGGGATTGTACAAGTCACTAGGTGGGTCGTAGCGTCATTCGCGAACCCGCGTCGGCATGTTTCATCGTTACAATCAAGCAATATCATCACCATCCCCCTTCCCCCCCCCCCTCTCCCTCACCCACCTTCCACCACCACAACACCAACCACAATCACCATGACCAATACTACCACGACCATCACCACCAACCATCGCCGCCTATACTGTCGATATCATCGTCATCTCAGTGACTCGTTCAAAACAGGTTTTTGTCATTTATTTTCTCGAATTGATAAACCCTTTCGGTCGGGGATTTGTCACCATTCTATAACTCTCGCTAAATCCCAGTAATTTTGTGTAAAGTATTGCGATGGCATTGAAGGCACTAAGATGGCACTTCTGGCAATCAGAGAGCCTTCAACAGCCACTCAGCTTGGTGGATATTGGCGGATTTTACGCCGCTAAGGCGCCACTCAGATAGGGGGGGGCCTTTTACCGGAATGTGTAATAGAAGCTCTGAAGTATTTGCTTGTCTGACTAAGACAAGCAGGAGCGGAAAGTCTGTGAGAGAGTTGTCTCCTGGAGTGCTTTCTTGCCTGGGGAAGCAGGAGCTCTGCCGGCCTCTGGCAGCCGTTTATCCGTTTCCTTGATGACAACGGGAGTAAAGGTGCCAACGCAACGGTATCCCCCCCCCCCACTCCCCCATGACAACAGTTGACTTAAACGGCAGCAAATGCTACACTGTGGTAAGAGCACATGATAACAGGAATTTACAGAGACGGGACACCAAAGCAACGGCACTCTACATCAAATCAGAAAATACGTCAACAGTATATCACATCACGGGTACACCACATCAACGGTGCGCTACATGGGAGAGTACACACCACATCAGACGTACACATCATCAACGGCACACTACATATCAAGGGTACACACACACACACACACACACACACACACACACACACACACACACACACACACACACACACACACACACACACACACACACACACACACACACACACATACACACACACATACACACACACACACACACACACACACACACACACACACACACACACACACACACACACACACACACACACACACACACACACACACACAGAAGAGTGTACCATATCAAGGGAACACCCACATCCGAGGTACCCACACATCAACGATACACCCATATCATCGGTACACCACATCAACTTGGACCCGAACCCGAACTGTGTACGTGGGTACACAACGCCAGGTTGGGGCGAGTGTAGATCACAGCCGATAGGTGTAAACGACCCACCTACACCCAGTCCTATGACCCACCTACAGCCGTCAAACTGCCACCCTCCACCCCCCCCCCCCCGCATCCCACCTACAAGCTTGGCACACTTAGGGAAGGGGGGGGGGGGTGTGTGAAGGGACTGAGAAGGGATGGATCAAGTCAGTGCCTCTGGAGTCAGGATCACGGAGGCACCCCCACCCACCCCCCAAACCCCCATACACCCCACCTCCTACCCCCATCCCCCCTGAAAAAAATCCTTATCCACAGTATTCAATACTAAAGATAACATCCCCCCATCATCCCCCCCTGGGGAGTAAATAAGGCAGAGAGAGAGAGAAGTATACCAGCAGCCGAAGGCACTTTTTTTTTTTTTTTAGGCCATGGTCTTGTTACATAGTGGATGAAAAGGAGGGGGGGAGGGAGGGAGGGGGGGGGGCGGGTCGTCGACGGGCAAGCAAGCGTTTTGTGTTGTGTGATGTTTGTGCTGTGCGCGTGACAGCAGCGAGTGAGTGAGTAGTGTGTGTTTAGGTGGGGGGGGGGACGCTCTGTGGGGGGGGACGCTCTGCGTGGGGGGGAGGAGCTCTGTGTGGGGAGGGTTGTGTGGTGGCTTGCTTGACAAGCAGACGGAGCACCATTTCGCCCTCCTGATATGCATACTGCAACCCTCTTAACCCCCCCCCCTCCCAACCCCCCATTACCCTCCCCCCCACTGGTCCCCCCCCTCCCTCCCCCCTCCCCCCTCCTGGTAACGTGCTCCGCTTCCCTGTAGGTAGTTTGAGTGAAAGTGAGTGCTGCTGCACCTCAGGCAGACGGACGGAGCGAGTGTGTTAAAAAAAAACACTATTTTTCTGATTGAATAAATATACTGGAGCATACCACGACCGTCCTTGCGGGTATATACTCGCTTTCCGGAGAGACGTTATAATATTAGCATCATATTTCCAACCTAATTATTTGATATTAACATTTATAATACTCCAATATATTTTTGGGAGGTTTTAATTTCAATGAAACCATACAATTTATTAAAAAATTAATCATACCATTAAACCAAATGATTTATATTAGTATATAATATATATATATATATATATATATATATATATATATATATATATATATATATATATATATATATATATATATATATATATATATATATATAAAAAAAAAAAAAATATATATATATATATATATATATATATATATATATATATATATATATATATATATATATATATATATATATATATATATATATTTATATATAATATACTGATGGTTAATACACAAAGTAGTTCTCCCATTACCAGCATCCTCTTTGTTACTCTTGAAACCCTTTGTTATTTTTTGGCATTCCTAACCTTAAGAGACGCCGCCCGGAGACCATTTGGAGCCTTTGATGACTAAATAGGCTGGCTGCCTGACACTAAAACCCAATTAAACCTTTTTAATCCTATTCAAGTGTGGTTGGGGGGGGGGGGGGTGTTGTGGGGTTGGGGGCTTAGGGGAAGGGAAGAAAGAGGGTTTTCTGTATGCCATTGAAATTCAAACCAAATCTTCAACACAATCATCAAATTCTTGTCAATCATCAACACAGCCAGCAAACACTTGTCAACCTTCAACACAGCCACCAAACACTTGCCAACCAACAGTAACGTGGTCAACAGCCTCAGAGAGAGAGAGAGAGAGAGAGAGAGAGAGAGAGAGAGAGAGAGAGAGAGAGAGAGAGAGAGAGAGAGAGAGAGAGAGAGAGACAGGTGCATCTTGTGATGAGACAAGGAGGGTGTCAATGCCATGATGGAGGTGTAGGATCTCCTGTACCCTCGATGTCTCGCTAACATTAACAACACGAGAATTAGATCTCGTAGTGAAAGTTTACCCCTCCCTTCCCCCCCCCCCTCCCTCTCTCTCCCCCTCCCTCTCTCTCCCCCTCCCTCTCCCCCAGCCCCCCCCCCTGCCCCTCTGGCCTGCTTGCCAGCAAGGGATCACTTAGAACTCGTCTCTGAAGACAGCCACTAGACTGCTTTTTCTTAGAAAGAGGAGCGAAAGCTTTTGGGGCGTCTGCATTGGGAGTTCGCTATCCGTGGAGGCAGAGGAATTAGGTCCAGTAGTGAAAGTTTCCGGCTTGGCCTAATCGCCAGCAAGTCATCAGCAACTGGTAGGCGAATACCGCTAGTAAAGGCCTTTTTTTTTTTTTTTTTAGAAAAACCAGTGAAAGGTTTGGGTGAGTTTGCCAGAACTCCTTTCATCTGGCTGAAGAAAAGATGCTTTTGGAAGAGCAAAGAGCGACCAGCCGACCTTTTGAGAGACCTTTTCATCTTGCAGAAGTCACGGTTGAAGAGCAAGTGAGCATAGTGGAAACAAATGATTGGAAGAGAAACCCCCCCCAAAAAAATATCCAAGAAAAAATGGAAGGAGAAAAAGTGAAATCAATTGAAATGCAAAGAGAGAGAGAGAGAGAGAGAGAGAGAGAGAGAGAGAGAGAGAGAGAGAGGGAGAGAGAGAGAGAGAGAGAGAGAGAGAGAGAGAGAGAGAGAGAGAGGGAGAGGGAGAGAGAGAGAGAGAGAGAGAGAGAGAGAGGGAGAGGGAGAGAGAGAGAGAGAGGGAGAGGGAGAGGGAGAGAGAGAGAGAGAGAGAGAGAGAGAGAGAGAGAGAAAGAGAGAGAGAAACAATGGATTTAAGAGAGAGACGGGCTAAATATGAGTTGCTATTCATATTAAATGGTTCCCCCGAGTGGGTGTGATTCTTTCTTATTTGGCTGTTAGTGAAAGCTACGACGCGGGTGACAGGCGAATTAGAGAGCTAATGTCATTACTTCCTCCTAGTCCAGATCTTCCTCCTCCTACTCGTCCAGATCTTCCTCCTCCTACTCGTCCAGATCTTCCTCCTCCTACTCCTACTCGTCCAGATCTTCCTCCTCCTACTCCTACTCGTCCAGATCTTCCTCCTCCTCCTTATCCAGATCCTCTTCCTCCTCAGTTTCTCAACTTTTCCCGGCCATCAACTCCCACAAACTTCTCTGTTCTCTTATCATCTGCGTGTACCTGCCGGCTGAGTCGACAGCGATCGGGAGTCGTAGTCCTAAGGACCCGGGTTCGATTCCCGGTCAAGGCGGAAACAAATTGGTAGATTGTGTCTTTCACCTTGATGCTCCTGTTCACCTAGAAGAAAATAGGTACCTGGTAGTTAGACAGCTGCTACGGGCTGCTTCCTGGGGATGTGTGTGTGTGTGTGTGTGTGTGTGTTAGAGAGAAATATATATGTAGTAGACATAATAGAGGTAAAATAGATAGCGTAAATACTAACTTGGACAAAGCTATCTTCCGTGCGATGTATAATCGATGTATATAAAAAAAACTTGTTATCCCTTGAAAAAGAAGAAAGAAAAGAAAGAAAGATCCGTAAAGAAACCCAAAAATCCTAAAGAAATTTCCCTATCCCTAAAGAATAAAGTATCCCTAAAGAAACACAAAAAACTTGAAAATGTTCAAACAAATAAGCAACAATACTTGCTCATGAGCTAAGGAAAGGTGGGGGGTGGGGGGTGATGAACCGAATCGTGAATGAAGACCACGGGAACTGGACCACACGACACTGGATGAAAGCAGGACTAGAGTAGACATGATAACAACGTGCAGAATACTAAAAAGGATTGACAAAGGTGAGATGTCATATACAAAGGCGTACAGGAATACTGTTTCACCTGACAGTTGAGTTCAGGCGGAGAGAAAGGGAGGAAGAAGAAGAAGGTCTTGTATTACCTTCAAGAGATGAGAGAGAGAGAGAGAGAGAGAGAGAGAGAGAGAGAGAGAGAGAGAGAGAGAGAGAGAGAGAGAGAGAGAGAGAGAGAGAGAGAGAGAGAGGGAGATAATTAAGACAGGATGCATGGGAGTAAAGGAACTTTGGAAATGCTCATTTATCAATGAGAAACGGGATAAGGAGGGAGGGATTGTGTTACCTTGTGTCCATGTATCATTGTTACTGTTACTCAGACCTCACTGATTCCTTGTTACTGATTGGCTGATTCCTAGTGGCCAATTGGACGACTTCTAGTGGCCAATGGGACGACTTCTAGTGGTCAATGGGTCGACTTCTAGTTACCAATTGGCTGACATCTTGTTGCTGTTTGGCTGACTCCTTAATGCTGATTGGCTGACTTCTTATTGCTGATTGTCTGACTCCTTGTTGCTACCTGGCTGTGATATTTTGCAAGAGTGTCCAACTCTCTTGGGGCAGCAATGATGGAGATGTGGCGCCTGCATGGTGTGCAACATAAACATTCAACCCTACTGTCGTTCACAAGAACATAACATAAGAACATAAGAACAAAGGCAACTGCAGAAGGCCTGTTGGCCCATACGAGGCAGCTCCTATTTATAACCACCCAATCCCACTCATATACATGTCCAACCCATGACATGTATATGACATGACACAAGCGGAAATTGGCCGCTGGCAGTGCAGTTGAAATGCTCTGCTAAACCCAACCTAACTTTGCTAAGTTAAACCTAACTTAAATTAACCGAACTTTTATCTAATTAACGCCATACTAAGTTAACCTAATATAATCTCGTCTAACCTAATCTAACCTATCATAATTTAACCCCAAAGGTATAGAACCTAACCAAGCCTAACCTTACCGTATATACTTTAGCCTAACCTATAACCTAATCTAACCTAACCTAGTTTAACCCAACCTTATAATCCCAAACCTAACCTAACTTAACCTAACCTAATCTAACCCAATATAATCTAACTTTACCTAATCTAACCTAACCTAACCTAACCTTACATAACCTTATGTAACCTATCCTGACCAAACAGTGCAAGAGACTCAACAATAAATTAATTATATTAATTAATTTATTAATACATTAATAATATTAATTTAAATAAATTGAATTATTAATGATTAATAATTAAATCTTCATTAATTAAGGTTTATTAATTAACATTGTGTTTATACGACACAATAAACGGATGCAATTTGTATCCGGCCACAAAATCAGGTCGTTAAAGAACCTAATGTGGTATAGCCCGGTATTGTTCCTCTTTACTCCTCAATTAAACAAACAAAAAATAAAAAAATAATTACATCTCAACGAGGTAATTATTGATTTTTTTGTAATATCTTTGCGTATCCCATTTAAAGAAACCGTGTTAAAATAGCTTGTTGGTTATGAGTACAATTAGTGCTCACAGAAATGACAATAGCCTGATAGATCAGATGAACAAATCCACAGGGGGGCCGTGATGAAGGTTCGAACCTGAGCGCTGAGTGTGCCCATGTCGATATATATATTCTTAGTTTGTTGCCCTTATACGATCTGAACGTGTTCGAGTACGTTCAGAACGTCAAAAACGGGTTGTGTGTGGGAATTTCTTTATCGCCTTCGATATCCTTTGCGTATATCCGGTTGGAAAGGCACAGAGAGAGAGAGAAAGAGAGAGAGAGAGAAAGAGAGAGAGAGAGAGAGAGAGAGAGAGAGAGAGAGAGAGAGAGAGAGAGAGAGAGAGAGAGATGCCCCAGTTTACACTGGGTGTACACCTGCTCCCAGGTGCTGTGGGAGACACTGCCCGCGGTGTGGGAGGGAAAAATCATCTTCGCGGTTCAGTTGTTCTCTCTCTCTCTCTCTCTCTCTCTCTCTCTCTCTCTCTCTCTCTCTCTCTCTCTCTCTCTCTCTCTCTCTCTCTCTCTCTCTCTCTCTCTCTCTCTCTCTCTCTGTATATATATATATATATATATATATATATATATATATATATATATATATATATATATATATATATATATATATATATAATGTGTGTGTGCCACAAAGCAAAGGTGAATTACCTATGATTGCAATGCTTCTCACTTGGCATTAAGCTTGTTTTCTAATTAGCCGGAAGGTGTCAGTAGCTCCCCAGGTGCCAGTAGCTCCCTAGGTGCCAGTAGCCCCCAGATACCAGTAGCCCCCCAGGTGCCAGTAGTCCCCCAGGTGCCAGTAGTCCCCCAGGTGCCAGTAGTCCTCCAGGTGCCAGTAGCCTCCCAGGTGCCAGTAGCCCCTAAGGTACTAGTAGTCCCCAAGGTGCCAGTAGCACCTCCCCCCCCCCCACTCCCAGGTGCCAGAAGCAACCGTGGGAACAGAAAAGCTCTTGCTACCGTCTAAGGTAATCATATATATTGTAGCAATTACTTTGTCGAGGTCGTGCCTCAGACAAGGTCGGGACTTGTTATATTGGATAATTTTTTGTAGTTCATTTGTGTTTGTATGTGTGCGTGTGTGTGTGTGTGTGTGTGTGTGTGTGTTTGCGTGTGTGTGTGTGTGTGTGTGTGTGTGTGTACTCACCTATTTATACTCACCTATTTGTGCCTGCAGGATCGAGCATTGACTCTTGGTTCCCGCCTTTCGAGCCATCGGTTGTTTACAGCAGTGACTCCTGTCCTATTTCCCTCTCATATCTAGTTTTTAAATTATGAATAGAGTTTGCTTCCACAACCTTCTCCTTAAGTTCATTCCATTTTTCCACTACTCTCACGCTAAAAGAAAACTTTTCAACTACTCTCATGCTAAGAGAAAACTGACAGGTTTATTTTACCTGATTAATTTTTGTATATGCTTCGTCCCCCCATTTATCCCCCATTTATCCCCTATTTATCCCCTATTTATCCCTTATGTATCCCTTTGTCTTTACCTTTATTGTACTTCTTTATCACCTGACCCCGTACTGATATAAATTAACGAGTTCTGTAATTTCTTTTCACTTGAGAATGAACCATGGAGGTTCGAAACGTTGTGCAAATTGCATAAATAAGTGTAATACATTTTATAGTAATTCACTTTTTTCTTCACCTTGAAATAAAGAAAATGAGTTTTGGAGAACTCTTCTTTCAGTTAAGCCCTGATGCTAGAAAAATAGTTTAAGGGATAGAAGCCCTAAATCAGAAGATAGTAAATACAGAATATGTGGTCATATTCAATGAGACATGTTTGAAAGAAAACCTGCTGCCAGTATACATGACCCAGCAGTCAGCAACGCAGAGTTTTCCAGAGGTATAGGCAAGAGCTCATACGGCATCAACTTAACACGAAGAAGGAAGCCCTCCAAACCCTTACAGAGCAGGCTGAGCATCTGTTAAACAAATGGACCCAGTATGTCATCCCCAACCAACTCAAGCAAACCATCAACAGTGAACTATATAACCTGAAACAACAACATAAAACTCGTGTAGAAACAAAGACACTCCGTAAGTTAACAGCCCTAAACGGTGGACAGTTAAAAAGATCCCTCGTCCTAAAGATGGCAACATTAACCTGACTTCTTATGATCTTACCCAGGACCAACGAGACCTCTTAAATCTTGGTCTAAATTGTCAATTCATATCTAAACCAAAGATGCATCAAAAACGCCTGGAAATCGAAATGCTTCTGGACGATATCCATAAGCTAGAAGACAACAAAAAAGTCATCACCACTGACACACTTCAGGCTGAACTATTAACAGAAGCCGGGGAAAAAACGAGGAACATACTCATCAACAATCTTAACCCCACGACTCGAAGAAGCAGCAAAACAACTTAAAAAAAACTGGAAGATGTAACAATAAGAAAAGCCGACAAGACAGCAGCATTTGTGTTGATTCCAACCCAAGAATACATGAACAAAATTAGCGACATCCTTAGTGATGACACCAAACTTCAACGAGTCACGTGGAACCCTGTGGAAGACCTCAAACGAAAAGTGAACAAAACTATTACTGCAATCAACGCAAAGAGAGGTAGTGTTCATTTCACTAAACTCCAAGGCGACTATGGTTTAGGATATGCTTATGGCAATGTTAAGACACAAACCAAGTAACCGACTACGCCCAATAATCAGCCAAATACCAACTCCAACCTATCACCTGGCAAAAAGACTTAACGAACTCCTAACTCCATACACTCCAAGCAACTATAGTCTACAATCATCAGCAGATTTCCTAGAATTAATCAAAACTACACAGCCCGATGGAATCATTGCTTCCCTGGACGTCGAATCGCTATTTACCAACGTCCCAGTCGACACAACCATAGGAATGATACTGGACAGAGTATACAGAGACGAGAACACTTCCAAATTAGACATACCCGAGCCACATTTCAAGAGCCTTCTCGAGGCATGCACCAAGGAAGCTCCTTTCATCAGTCCGCAAGGAGACATGTATCTACAAAAAGACGGAGTAGCAATGGGCTCCCCCCTTAGGAGTGTTATTCGCTAATTTTTACATGGGAACCATCGAAGACAGAGTCTTCAGTAGCAGACAAAAACCAACTGTATATTGCCGTTATGTTAACGACATAGTCGTCATAGTAAAAGACTCAGATAAACTAATTGATCTAAAATGCCATCTAGAAAGAGAGTTAGTACTCCGATTTACACATGAAAATAGTGAAAAATAACAGTCAGCCTTTCTTATATATATATATATATATATATATATATATATATATATATATATATATATATATATATATATATATATATATATATATATATATATATATATATATATTTTTTTTTTAATTTAAATTTTGTGAGGGTACCACCTCTGGTGCCAATGTGGGGACCCATAGCCTCGGAGAAGAAAATAAAAAGTATTCAGAGGAGACCTTGTGGTTTCTCACTGAACACTAATATTATCTTCTCCTACCACCCCCATTCTTTTGTATGTACACATATATATTTACTTTATTTGAACTTTGTTACAAAAAAGGAGTTACATATGGGTTACAAAGATGGTTGTCATAGGTTGTCGAGGTATATATATATATATATATATATATATATATATATATATATATATATATATATATATATATATATATATATATATATATATATATATATATATATATATATATATATATTAAATAATCATCGCGAATGCAGGAACGTCTGTGTCAAGCGCAGAATGGCTTTAGTTAAGAGAAGTCTTGCCTAAAAAAGACATCCATAAAATCCATGAAGAAATGAGAGCACTCAAGCAAGAAGAGAAAAAGAACAGACTGATTGCATCTTCCGAGACTATCAAAGGGCCTTTTACATTCCAGGATAAAATGATCCACCAAAAGGCACTTACATAAATTGAAAAACAATCAAGACCGGACGACTGGAAACTGCCTTAGGAAAAGGAATATTGGAGTGGGTAGCACTGATAGCGAAGGTACCACTGGAAACGGTACTGGGTCCCATCCGATTCTCAACTGAAGAAAATGGAATCCTTAGAATCGCCGTTTACAAACGAAGCCACATTTTGCGATAATAATATAAACAGAGAAGCATTGCATAATGCTTCGATATTGACGTAGAATAACGTTAGGTATGGTTCAATGGATGGCGATTAAATGGGGGGTTGAATCAGGTGGTAGGTAAAAGCTGGTGGGAGCCAGCTGGTGGGAGCCAGCTGGGCTCTCTCAAACGATCACTGTAAAGTCTTGTTCGCGACGCAGCGCCAATCACGCTCCAATGGGTGCTGGTCGTTCCTTGCAGTAGCTACTTGCTCCCTTGTTGACTTATCTTTTCTAGAGCGAAATAAACCAGCTATATTGATCATCCTTTTACTTTGTCTCTCTCTCTCTCTCTCTCTCTCTCTCTCTCTCTCTCTCTCTCTCTCTCTCTCTCTCTCTCTCTCTCTCTCTCTCTCTCTCTCTCTCTCTCATTTATTACTCGACCCCCAGCATACAGCCACAAATGTTAAATTAAACCTGCTCTGAAACCTGCCTTTTGCAACCAGACCAGTTTTCTAATTAACTTCCATGTTGGAGAATCTCCCTTCTAAGACGTTTTCCATCAGTTAATATTTCTCAGAAAAACTGGGTTGGTGTCTTTTCTGTTAGGCTCGAGCAAGCACTTAACCCATTAATTCTGCCCTCACACCATTCCTTCATGCAGACAATCTTGCCTAGTTTCAGTCAGCCACAAATGCTTTGATCAGTTACAGAATAGGTAGCAAATGGAGGAGGGGGGGGGGGGGAGATCTTCTATACCAGATTAGGATTGCTTTTACTTTTGCCGAGTGTTGCTATACTCGATATCAGCTAGTGCTGACACTCTGGTAATCAGCTGAGGTGATATCAACAAAGATCAGCTGTGACGACCACAACAAAAATCAAAATATTATCAGCTTACACTACCAAAACAACAATCAGTTCCCATTTTCATGACAACGTTCAGTTAACAATACGAATAGAACAGCCAATTAGTACCCCGGATATAGCGATTGACTGACACGTTCAAAACAACACTCAGCTGTCACTTCCTAAACACTCATCAGCTAACAATTCCAAAACAATAATACAAAAAAAGTCAATAAAATCCCCATCACCAACCGGATGACAGACGACATGAAACTTGTAGATTTTGAGGCCGAGTGACCGAGTCAAAGAGAGAGAAAGAGAGAGAGAGAGAGAGAGAGAGAGAGAGAGAGAGAGAGAGAGAGAGAGAGAGAGAGAGAGAGAGAGAGAGAGAGAGAGAGAGAGAGAGAAACAGAGAGAGAGAGAGAGAGAGAGAGACAGAGAGAGAGAGAGAGAGGAGGAGGGGAAAAGACCACTGCATCCGACCTGAGGGGTTTTTGTCTTGTTGGTGAAAGCGAAACTGATTCCCTCAGTCAAGAAAGTCCATTGCCTCTGACAACAAAGTCACCGCGGTCTCAAGTCGAGGAAAGAGCTCATAAGATTGAGCTCATAAGCAGTATTGCTATTTAAAATATTTTGGGAGGTCGGGACCCAACCACCAGCTCGGTAGTGGTGGTGATGGTTGTGATGCTAGTGGCTGTGGTGATGCTAGTGGTGGTGGTGGGCTTAGTGGTGATAGTGGTAGTAGTAGTTGTCGACAGGTTGTGGTAGTGGAGGTGTAAGATGTGATAATGCTTTCTGTTATTGTTGACTTCTTGCGTAATCAAAGGCATCTGTGTGTGTGTGTGTGTGTGTACTTACCTAATTGTGCTTGCGGGGGTTGAGCTCTGGCTCTTTGGTCCCGCCTCTCAACTGACAATCAGCTGGTGTACAGATTCCTGAGCCTATTGGGCTCTATCATATCTACACTTGAAACTGTGTATGGAGTCAGCCTCCACCACATCACTGCCTAATGCATTCCACTTGTTAACTATTCTGACACTGAAAACGTTCTTTCTAACGTCCCTGTGGCTCATTTGGGTACTCAGTCTCCGCCTGTGTGTGTGTGTGCGTGTGTGTGTGTGTGTGTGTGTGTGTGTGTGTGTGTGTGTGTGTGTGTGTCTGTGTGTGTGCGCTTGTATTTACTATATGTGCCTGCAGGATCGAGCAGTTAGCGATTGTTTAATTGATTGACTTCGCTTTGTTCAAATAGGTATAGGAACCTATTTACTGCCAGGTGAACAGAGGCATCAGGTGAATAAACGATGCCCATTTCTCTCCGTCTCGGACGGGAATCGAACCCGCGTCCGTGGGCGTATCTGTATCTTCATAACTATATGTGTCTCTCTTGCAACACATGAAATTTGCATATATAATGCAAATTTAGTTACTAATAGCTAAATACCAATTTAGCTATTTGTAACAAAAAATATATTTTACTGCATAACACAAATATATTCAAGCTTCCTCTAGTGTACTTGAGCTATCTTTAATAGGTCACTGAGGCATGCTCCGCCATGAAACTTATCAGCATGTATGTATGTATGTATGTATGTATGTATGTATGTATGTATGTATGTATGTATGTATGTATGTATGTATGTATGTATGCATGATATATATATATATATATATATATATATAGTGTGTGTGTATGTGAGTGTGTGTGTGTTATTAATTTCCCACTTCAGGCAATTACCAGTTTGGTATTAAGTCACTTTCCCAAGACAAGTTTCTTAAGGCGACAAGGCGACGTTGTTTGGAGCACGAGAACTAGAGTGTGGAGCCCTCCACAGGGTGTGGAGCCCTCCACAGGGTGTGGAGCCCTCCACAGGGTGTGGATGAGTTATTGAACAAGGGTGGATATTCCGGTTCACTAAGGATTCTAATGGATTCGTGGTTGGCTGGCAGGTGGGTATTTGAGACGTGTGTGTGGGATGGATGGGGTAGAGTTATGTGTGGGATGGGTGCGACGAACAGCATCAGATGATACAAACAAAATCAGCTGATGCGAGCAATAACATCAGCTGATGTAAACCTGTTAACTGTTACGAACGATAACATCAGCGTATATAAACAATTATTATCAGCTGGCTCTGTGACATTTCCTTCTGAGATTTCACATCTGCCTTTCTCATGACTTCTTAAGCCAGTTCTTTCAACCTCGTTCGCTCCGTCTTTCTCTTTCCCTCTGACTGTCTCTCTCTCTCTCTCTCTCTCTCTCTCTCTCTCTCTCTCTCTCTCTCTCTCTCTCTCTCTCTCTCTCTCTCTCTCTCTCTCTCTCTCTCTCTCTCTCTCTCTCTCCTTCCTTTTCTTCGCCTTCCATTATCTTGGATTCTCCCCTTTTCTTTCAGTTTCTCTTCAATTCCTTTCTTCGTTCCTTCTTCCTCTCTTTATCGCCTTAATTACCTCCCTCCTCTTTAGCTTCGTCTCTCTCCTTCCTCTGCTTCCTTATCTATCTGGACTTTTCTTTGCTACGTCATCTCTGTTTTATAAAGTCATCTCGATTGTGTTCGTTTAATTTATATAACTCCCCCCCCCCCACACACACACATATATAATATATTTTGCATCATTTAATTCTTGCGGTGTTTCAGAAAATATATATATATATATATATATATATATATATATATATATATATATATATATATATATATATATATATATATATATATATATATATATTGTCTGATGAATTATGTTATGAAAATTAGGGGTTTTACCAACAATATATTTCAAATGACCTTTAGAAATTCGCAATATTTAATTAATTTCTGTATTGTGGGCCAACTCTCCACCTATACAGAACTGGATTGGGTCGTCATGGGTGTATTCTGTATAATGTATCACAATATCATACTTTAAATAAATACATTTATTTATTATTCAGTGTTGCGCTTACGGCAGTGTGAGGAAAAAGAATTAGAAACCTAAAGAATGTTTTTTTGAGGGAGAAATAGTAGAATCAGCTGGAGGGGTAGTAGTAGAATCAGCTGGAGGGGTAGTAGTAGAATCAGTTGGAGGGGGGTAGTAGTAGTAGAATCAGCTGGAGCAATGACGGTAAAAGTGGCAGTCGTTGTAGTAGAAATAACATTACAATCTCACTTTCTCTACTTACAACTTGCCATACGCAAGTAAGTGTTCCGTGATGCGAGAGGGAGGAGCAAGCAAGCTATATAGCCGCCTGTAACTTCCTGTTGGTCCTGCTGCTGCTGGATCACTGACCACTCCCAACACTAATTTCTGACCCAAACAGTCAGTCATCTGCACTTTCACACCATCATGTTACCTCAGACTCGGACCACGCTTCTCCATCGTGGCTCTCACTATCATAGGGGAACTCTGCGACCGCGATTCTCACTATCATAGGGAATTTACGGTTGCCGGTCTCACTATCAGATGGAGCTCTGCGGACGCGGTTTTCACTATCATAGGGAGCTCTACCACTGCGCCTCCCACTAACACAGAGAACGCTATTAATGAGTGCAGGTACTCTTACTGTGGGATGACTTTGTCTGCCTCCACTATCACTTCTTTATTCTTTGACTTCCTAATTTGTCAGTGTATTTTTTTGTCTTTATTACTTCCCCTTTTAGAAGTAATGTTATTATTCTTTCATGTTTTCTTTCTTTCCTGTTTTCTCTCCTTCCTTCCTTTCTTCCTCTCTTCCTTCTAACACCTTTTCCAGGATTTTCCCCAATCGCTTCTGAAAACCCTTTCATACAACATTCTCTACACCGGTTTCCCCTTCTTACACCCCATTTCCCACCCTCTCATTACGCTCCCTCCCACTCTTTCCACACCCCCCTCCCACAGCCCCCACCCCACACCCACACACCCACCTCACACTCTCACCCCAAACTCCCACCCCCACCCCACAAGCCCATCCCATCTCTTCCAAATCCTCTCTCACCTCTCCCACGCACCTCTCCCACAACCTTCCACCCCCACTACCATAACCCCTAATCGTCATAACTTCCAATCCTTACTTCAGCCTACCATTACCTTCCATTTACAGGAGTCATTCTTTTATTTTTGCCATTAGGAAACTGTAAATCTCCATTACTTAACTGTGTGAGGTTTAGAACCCCCCCCCCCCTCATCCCCCATTACCTGTCTCTACATAGAGTCTTGCTTCTCCACTGACAGAGTTAAATCCCTCTATCTTATAGAGAAAAGGATTGTAATTTACACCATTAAGGGGCATCGTAATACCGCAGTGCACCATTAAGGGAAAGGGGAAGGGGAGCTTTAGCCCCAATGCACTGTTAAGGGGATGATGCCCATCATACCCTGTTCCACTTGATGCCCCTAACTAATAAGGGGGGTAAGGAGGGGGGGGGGTGTCCAGATAGCTCCTTTAAATCCTTTATCCAGGCTCCACACACATATTGTTTCCGGTGGACCCCCCCATCTAAAAATCCCCCTTATCACACCTATTTCCTCTACACTTAATGTATGGAGGGATTTATGCGACACCCACCTACTACGCCCCCCTTCCCCTTACCCACTAACCCCTCTTTAAAGGAACGTTCAGTAACATCTATCATCACTACCTACCTCTCCCCCTTCTCTAATGACATCATACCTTCCCCCTACTAACATTTATCATCACTTCTTCTCCCCCCCCCCGCAGTAAAATCTATCACCACTATACCTCCCCCTATTGACATCCCTCACCACTATTTATCCCCTCAGTAACACCTAACACCACTATACCTACCCCCTGATGACATCTATCACCACTTTGCCTCCTTTGGTGACACAGTATTAGGGGATGAGAAGGGATAGGTAAGGGTGGTATATGGGGGCTTCTGAGGGTAAGATACCAGGGGACACAAGGAGGTAGTGTGGGATGTAGTGGTGTGTAGGGGTGAGAGAAAGGGGGAGGAGGGAAGAGGAGGTGCCACGAGGTTGAATTGGGTGGTAAGGGGGTTAGTGGATGATGGGAATTAGTGTGAGGGGGAGGAGGAGGGGATTAGTTAACGGGGTACCAACTAGAACAGATGATAGTAGATGGAACCAAAGGGGTAAGGGGAGGGTAGCAATGGGTACAATGAGTAAGAGCACAAGTGTCCCCCTTTTCCCCATTCCCCCCATTCCTTGGAGATCAACACCTGCCGGGTTGCCTCCTAAACACATGTTCTCTGTCTAAGCGTTTCTCACTGCGGTCGTCATTTGTTTGCGGTTGTTTACGTGAGGTTTGTATTTGCGTAATTATCTTAAGCAGCTCATGACAACTAACGACTTGTTTCAACAAGATTAAGACATCAAACTTCAAAATATATTAAAGCGAAACCACAAATTTAGCCATTTTCTTTTCAAATCGTAAAAAAAAACTTTTTAAACTCTCAGAATGGCTGGTTGTTTATATATAGGGATCTACGGTACGACGGTACAGCTGCGGCTCGCTTTCTGCAGGTCTGTGTTCGATCCCCCGATGTTCCAAGTGGTTAGGCATCTTTTCCCCTCTCACTCCGTCCTGTCCCAGTTCCTTGTCCAGTGGTATATATATATATATATATATATATATATATATATATATATATATATATATATATATATATATATATATATATATGACCCCAACTCTAAGACAGTCTTCCTAAGCCGGCCACCCCCCAAAAAAGGACCCCTAGTATAGCGGCCATAAATATTCCGTTTATAATATTTTCCTCTCGCCACCAGTGGCTGACTTAAGCATGCCACAAGCGTGCTCAGACAAGCAAACGACTGTCGTTTAACTGGTAACCAAGGTCCTTAATCATCGAGGATGTTTCAATTTGGTAATTAAGCCGTTAACTAGGAGTCATTACCCAAGTAACTATGCTGGCTCCCCCCCCCACCCCCACAACCCCCACCCCCCAGGTAACGGGAGGTGCTTCAACTGGCGATTAGAGACGGCAAGCTATTAAGTAAATAATACCGGGAGCCCAAATAAATAGGCCGTTCGAAAACAGGCAACTAGGCTCATCACAAAGGTCATTGGGCTCGTACAGGTCACTAGGTTCGTACAGGTAACTAGGTTCGTACACCAGGCAACTAGACTTATTTATTGGGACACGAGAGGGGGAGGAGGAAGGGGGGAGGGGAATTATAAGGGTGACTGGGGGGAGGGGGGAAGGTGGGGGTGTTTCTACTCGAGGCAGTGATGTCCCCCAACACAAAATATTTTTAGAAACTGGGTCTTCTTTTCTTCTTATATCTCGGGATATTTTTGTTGTATTTAAAATGCATCTTTATTGTGTATGTGCTATTGAATTGTATTTTAATCGTTACTGAATTAGGTATACTGTATCGGCTTGTGTATTAGGTACATCTGCTTATATATATAAATATATATATATATATATATATATATATATATATATATATATATATATATATATATATATATATATATATATATATATATATATATATATATATATATATTTATATAATCTGCTTCTGTATTGGGTATTTATGCTGGTACTCTATTAAGTATATCCGATCCTGAATTCTACTTAATTCGTAATACATGCTACTGTATTAAGCACAACAGTAGATATAAGTGTACTACACCTCAATGTGTTCAGTGAGCTTTGTCGGTGGAAGCGCTTACACATCCCTGCTATGAACATGCACTGTTGCAAGTGCGAATATCGTGCACTCTCACTGCCATATCAATGGGACTTTATCCTCGTGTCAGCTGGGAAACAAGCACGGGGTGTACCCTTGACCTTCAGCTGTTTACCCAAATGTTGGGTGGCTTCCAAGCCAAATAAACATTAGTAAACATTCAGCCAGCGGCCCCCACGCTGAGCCGGAGAGGCTTCCAGCTTCTTGCGGCCCGACCCGTCCCTGCCCGGAGGCTCTAGAAAGCTACATTATAAGGAGGGAGGTGCCGGCGTGGGGAGATAGAGAGAGGGGCTCAGGTCAGAAGGAGGGGGATGGAAGGAAGGAGGGAGGGAGGGAGGGAGGGATGGAGGGAGGGAAGGGGTTGGGGGAGAGGTTTTAAGGTTCCGACAGTATAGGGTCCTGGAACTGCCCATGGCGACTCCACTGGAAAGGTCACACGCCCCGCAAGTTTTTTTGGAGGGGGGTGTTATCCGGTGTGGTAGCTCTCTTGATCCAGCTTGTGGCTCTTCCTAATCCTCATTTTAATCCCACATGTCCTCTTCCTCATCTTCCTTCCCTCTTCCCTCCCCTCCTACTCCCATTATTATTATTATATTTCTTCTTCCACTCTTCCCGGAGGCTCCAGGAGTCTGTCTGTGCTCTGACGAAGGGCTTTCGAGGTTGGGTCATCTTGCATGACGGGTTTTTCTCCACTTCCTCCCTACCTCCTTCGTCTCCTTTTTTTTTTACCCATGGCTGCGCCTTCCCGCCCCTGCCACACCTCCTGTGGGATGCCAGGGGCCCGGAACTGGCCATACTGGGACGCCTGGAGGGGGGGGGGGTGATGTAGGGGGGTAAACTCTGTGATGACTGATGGTTTCTTGAGTCGATCCACCTGAATATCTTACCTGTGACCATCTTCCAGCACCTGTGTCCATCTTCTAGCACCTGTGACTATCTTCCAGCACCTGTGACTATCTTCCAGCACCTGTGACTATCTTCCAGCACCTGTGACTATCTTCCAGCACCTGTGACTATCTTCCAGCACCTGTGACTATCTTCCAGCACCTGTGACTATCTTCCAGCACCTGTGACTATCTTCCAGCACCTGTGACTATCTCCCACCACCTGTGACTATCTTCCACCACCTGTGTCCATCTTCGACCACCTGTGGCCATCTTCAACCACCTGTGTCCATCTTCCACCACCTGTGGCCATCTTCAACCACCTGTGTCCATCTTCCACCACCTGTGGCCATCTTCAACCACCTGTGTCCATCTTCCACCACCTGTGGCCATCTTCCACCACCTGTCTCCATCATCTTGTTCCCGTTCCACCTATCACATTCTCTATAATTAATGTTAATATTTAGCAATTGCAACTTCCTTAAATTAACCCATTTTATTAATTGAAAATTTTGATCAATGCTTCAATTAATTTGAACTTTATTTATTAAACTTTTAGGGGGGTTATAATGTCCTTTATCGTCGATTTTTTTTATTTATTTTTAATTATTTTTTATTATTTTTTATTTTTTGTATTTGTGAGCCATATTATGCGTTCAGATTGAAGGCCTATGGACTGATAGGTTTATTAAGACCTCAGTTTTTCATGTGTCTGATCTTGAAGTATACATTAGTGACTAGCAATGGTTTGAATTAAGGTAGACTCAGTGTTGGGATTTAGGTTAACTCAATGCTAGGATTTAGGTAAATTCAGTGTAAAGATTAAAGTAAACTCAGTATGGATTGAGGTAAACTTAGTTTAAAGATTACGGTACTCTTAGTATTAGGATTAAGGAAAACTCAGCGTGTAGTTATCCAGGTACGTTTATCCATTGCCCATATTATCCCTGAGGATTTACCCCCATTTTCTCTGAGGATTTACCCCCAATTTTCTCTGGAGATTTATTCCCATTTTCTCTGAGGATTTAACCCAATTTTCCCTGACGATTTACCCCCATTTTCTCTGAGGATTTACCCCAATTTTCTCTGAGGATTTACCCCCATTTTCTCTGAGGGTTTAACCCCATTTTCTCTGAAGATTTATCCCCATTTTCTCTGAGGGTTTACCTCCATTTGCCCTGGGGATTTGCTTCTGTTTGACATTTAACATTTTCCAATCCTGTTTCTTGTATTTCTCATTAACATTTGGTAAATTAACATTTGCTAAAGTTGCAGGGAGATTTAACAAATGTGTTTGTTGTTTTTAATCAATCCTCTTCTAATAGTAATCTGAATATGTTAATATGTTTTTCTTTTTTGGTCAAAATGACTAGAAATTCTTTGGTTTATTTTGATAAACATCAACGGTTTTGCTTCGTTTATATTACTTGACTTCGTTAACTCTAATGTTACATTTGTTTACGTTGCATTTAATTCTATGCAATTGCAAGATATTTAGAATTAAAACAATGGGTTGTCTGCTTTAAGCCTAATAGTTCAACCTGTTTTTCTTCATTGGGCAAAAAAAACTGGTCGTGGGATAAAATGGGAAGATTAGACGAGTTGCTACTTTGGTGGGGGTGATTGTGTGGCTCCATGATGGAATAGTTGAGTTATAGGGAGGGATTGGAATGCGTCAATCCACGCGGTGTGTGTTTCTCCAATCCCCCATCCTCCCCCACTCCTCCCCCTACCATCCCTCTTTCATCTCCACCACCTGTCTCTCCAATCCACCAAAAGCGTCATCTCTCCAATCCCCACCAGCGTCTCTCCAATCATCACTACCCCCCCCCCCCACTTCAATCCCCAAAACCAGGTTAATTCTCTACGATCCCTCCCTCCTCCCCCCCCCCCCCCTTACTCCAATCCCTCCGCAGCCTTCCTCAATCCTCATCACCCGTCTCCCAATCCACCCCCCCCCTCCCCACTCAGCCCCATCCCCCCCCCTCTTTCCTCTCAACTGCTGACACAACTAACAACTTGCTAACTCGTCAAGGGCGCGATCAAGCAACCTGTCCTCACACTTAATGCACCGCAAATTTCACGCTCTCGAATATGGCGTCAAAATAGGGGTGTTTTAGTCAAATTAAAATCACCGCAAAATTGAGTGACTATTGAGCCTCTGCCTCTATAAAGTTACGCTCTAAATAAGGTAAATGCGTCACGAATTTGACGTTCGTGTTAGGGTTGAGATTGAGCACTTGTGCAGCTGCTGAGTTTTTTTTTGCTTTATTATTAATCAATTACTTTATTATTAATTAATTATTTATTAAATAGTTTATGAATTGGTAACTATTAAAATAATAATTTTATCCTTGTTATAACCTTGATTAATTGACATGGTCATAATTGATTAATTGACCTGGTCATAATCGATCAATTGACCTGGCCAAAATTGGTTAATTTGGCCCTGGTCCTAAATCATGAATTGATCTGGTAATAATTGATTAATTAACTTGTTTATTCAATTTATCATGACAATTAAATTTAGCTAAAATTAGCCTTTAATTCAACAAGTCTTTCGAAGGCGTTTCTGGGATCCTTACCAGTATTAGCCAATTTACAAGGATTAGCCAATTTACAGGTAATAGCGAAGTTGCAAGCAGTAACCCTATTTACACGGAAATAACCAATTTAATACTAACTTTAGAGCTAAGACTGCTGGTTCCCTGTGCCCTTGTTAAGAAGACCTGTTCACTCAAGGGTTTCTACAAGCTCAGCGCCCACTTCTGGGAAGACTCGTGCTTATAGCTTTTTTTTGTCACTTGTTGTCTGAGCTTCTGCCATCCCTCCCTCCATCCTTCTATCTCTCCATCACTCTATCCTTAAGACTTTTGCTGTTACTGTTCCACTGGTTGCAAACCCTTGAAACTCAGCTAATCGTAATATAAAATAATGATTTTTTCTTCTACACAATTCTTTGCATATTATTGAAATTAGCAACATTACCCCAGCACACAATTGCATCGCAATGGCACCGTCGTAGCAACAGTGCAGAAGCAGTTATGCAACATTCACATAACGTAGAACATTATTCGAAGTGTCTTGAGACAGCTGGAGAGAGAGAGAGAGAGAGAGAGAGAGAGAGAGAGAGAGAGAGAGAGAGAGAGAGAGAGAGAGAGAGAGAGAGAGAGAGAGAGAGAGTGAGAGAGAGAGAGAGAGAAGTCCAAGTCTTACCTGAGCTCCGTGTCATCATTCAAGAGGTTGTATAATCTCCTTCACGACATGAGAGATTACTCGTAACATCTGCTTTTCTAATTAGGCGGATTTGGGCGATGTGTTTTATCACATATTCTATTACAAGACTTGTAACAACGCTGTGAAAGGTATTACGTTGTTACATCCATGTAACAAAGAAATACTTATATGTGTATATTATGTACACATATTAACGAGACACAATACACATAACAGAAACACCTAAGGAAGAGAGGGGGTTGGAGGGGTATCAGGTTATGCAATGGGATCGACATCTCGCGCCCCTGAGGTCCTCAGACACACACACACACACACACACACACACACACATATATATATATATATATATATATATATATATATATATATATATATATATATATATATATATATATATATATATATATATATATATATATATATATATATATATATATATATATATATATATATATACAGGACCTCTATAGTGGAGGCCGCTCCCTTCCTAGACAGAAGCGATGGGTCCCTGGCGTTAGAAACGTCAATTTTTGGCGTTAATTTAAATTTACCTAAACTACCGCAATCTTTACGCCGGGGTCGGCAGCGTAAACACTTTATAGTGTTCAGGTTGATCAGGAGCTCAGAGGCGCAAGTTCGATCCCGTCTAACGACCTCAATAAAGAAAATCCCACAGACTCAACTTCTTAGAAGAGAAACAAATCAGAAATACGCGAATAAAAAATATTGCAATAATCAAGCAAGCAAAACTGAACTTGAAGTCCAGCTGATTTGATTACACGATGAAGTAATCAATAATCAAGCGGCCTAGCCAATTAGCAGGTGGATTAGGCCCCACCTGCAAGTGGCCTAATCCACTTGCAGGTGGATTAGACTCTAGCTCTCCCTTCCCTCCCCCCCCCCACCCCACCCCAACCCCTCAGCTGTTCCTTCCTCGTCTCTCAGCTGATTGACTGTGATTGATGGCTGACGGGCGGATGACGCAAGGCAATTGCCTTCCCGCCAATCGCTGTTTAGCCTAGTCAGGAACGATTGGGCGAGACGCAGATGATGGTTATTAGGGATCGACGCCCCCTAACTGTCGTGAATGGAGCGTGATGGAGCGAATATTGGTGTCGTGACGAGCCTCGTCCAGGTGAGGGACTTTGGCTAATTACAGGTGTTGGAGAGAGAGAAGAAAAAAGTAGCATTGTACCTGTCTTTTTGTGTGTGTGAATTTATGTACTTATGTGTGTGGATATAATTGATAATATGTACTTCTTTTTGTTCATTTGATGCATTACGCCATTGTGATATCTGTGTGTAGTGAAGTAAGGGCGAAGAGAGAGAACGGCCTATTGACATAGCTCGAGTGCAGGGGGGAGTTGTATAAAAACCCTGGTTTGTGTCTCGGAGAGGCTGCAGGATTCAGTAAGTTTAGTAGAACTTCGGTTTCAACTCCCTTTGACCATGTCGTAGTTCAGTCGATTAAGGCAGCGTCTGGGATGCTCTCGGACGCAGGTTCGAATCCTCGTCACGGCCCCTCTTGTGGATTTGTTCGTGTACTTCTACGTACACACACACACACGTTCATATATATATATATAATATATATATATATATATATATATATATATATATATATATATATATATATATATATATATATATATATATATATATATGTCGTACCTAGTAACCAGAACGCACTTCTCGGCCTACTATGCAAGGCCCGATTTGCCTAATAAGCCAAGTTTTCCTGAATTAATATATTTTCTCTAATTTTTTTCTTATGAAATGATAAAGCTACCCATTTCATTAAGTATGAGGCCAATTTTTTTTTATTGGAGTTAAAATTAACGTAGATATATGACCGAACCTAACCAACCCTACCTAACCTAACCTAACCTATCTTTATAGGTTAGGTTAGGTTAGGTAGCCGAAAAAGTTAGGTTAGGTTAGGTTAGGTAGGTTAGGTAGTCGAAAACCAATTAATTCATGAAAACTTGACTTATTAGGCAAATCGGGCCTTGCATAGTAGGCTAAGAAGTGCGTTCTGGCTACTAGGTACGACATATATATATTAATATATATATATATATATATATATATATATATATATATATATATATATATATATATATTTATATATATATATATATATATATATATATATATATATATATATATATATATATATACATACATATATATATATATATATACATATATATAATGTGTGTGTATGTGCGTGTGCAACACTCTGGGAGCGTTGTTAGACGTATATGCTAGCTGATCTAAGTAATCCTTGCGTAATTGCGTAAATTACTTACATCAGCCGTCCGTGTCAATTGTGTGAGCTTCACAACATGGCCAAAACAACCTTTTGTAAATAACTTTCCAATGTACGCTGTAACTCTCTTAGGAATGCTGACATCATATCTTCTTTACTGTACGTGTGTGTGTGTGTGTGTGTGTGTGTGTGTGTGTGTGTGTGTGTGTGTGTCTGTGTGTGTGTGTGTGTGTGTGTGTGTATGTGTGTGTGTGTGTGTGTGTGTGTGTGTGTGTGTGTTAATGTTTGCCATGTGGAATTATGCTCTTGTGTGCATTTGTGTTTGGGTGTACTTAAGTGTAGGAATATGTGAGGGGTGAGGGCGTGTGTGTGTGTAAGTATTTATGTGTGAGTGTGCGCTAATGTGCTTGTATGCGTGCATTAAGCATACGATTTTTAAACAAGTGATTTAACAAGTTTAGGATTTGTATCTGTCGAGCATTGATGTCACCAAGCTGCACTGTTTCTGTGACACTTGCAAATAATGTACATATTTCTGCCAAAGTGTGTATGTGTGTGTGTGTGTGTGTGTGTGAGAGAGAGAGAGAGAGAGAGAGAGAGAGAGAGAGAGAGAGAGAGAGAGAGAGAGAGAGAGAGAGAGAGAGAGAGAGAGAGAGAGAAAGGTTTCTTCCGCACGTAGACTCACAGAATGAGTTTATTTACGCTAATTACCGCAGCTAACAGGTGAAGGTGGATTATACCTGTCCACCAGCTCGGTGTTGAGCATCAGTAAAGGTGTTGCGACTATCCTCCTCTCTTCTCTTTCTTACCTATTCTTCTCTTCTCCTCCTCCTCTTTCTCTCCCACTATTCTTCCTCCTTCACTTCCTCTTTCACACAAACATATTTTCACACAATAAGAACATGTTTGAAGGACCGACCGACTCATTCACTCACTAACCTATACTGACTCATCCCACTCACTCACCCGCCGACTGACATTGACTCATCCTACCCACTGACCTTCCCTAAATTGACAAAAATAAGGGGAAAAATTATTTTGACATAAAAATTGCAGTATTTTCCAAAGATTATAAAAACTTTCATACAAATACACTCATAACCCTTCCCCCCCCCACCTTCCCCCTTTCTCTCCCCCCCCCCCACACAATATATCGTAACCCCCTCCCCCCTCTCTCCCCCCCTCCCCCCTCTCTCCCCCCCCCTCCCCCCTCTCCCCCCCCCTCCCCCCCTCTCTCCCCCCCCCTCCCCCCTCTCTCCCCCCCCCTCCCTCATAAAAATATCACAAGACAGTAAATTAAAGACGTTGAACTACGTTACAAAAACGGAGAAATTGACACGGGGGTAATTTTTGCAAACGTTCATTTGTTCAGAAACTTTATGAACAGCATAGTTTTATAGAGCAATTGTTCAGATGTTGGTGAGGTGTGTGTGTGTGTGTGTGTGTGTGTGTGTGTGTGTGTGTGTGTGTGTGTGTGTGTACTCACCAAGTTGTACTCACCTAGTTGTGCTTGCGTGGATTGAGCTCTGGCTCTTTGATCCAGCCTCTCAACTGTCAATCAACAGGTGTACAGATTCCTGAGCCTCCTGGGCTCTATCATATTTATATTTGAAACTGTGTATGGAGTCAGCCTCCACCACATCACTGCCTAACGCATTCCACCTGTTAACTACTCTGACACTGAAAAAGATCATTCTAATGTCCCTGTGACTCATTTGGGCACTCAGTTTCCACCTGTGTCCCCTTGTGCGTGTACCTCCCGTGCCAAACAATTAATTTTTGTCAACCCTGACAATTCCTCAGAGAATTTTGTCGGTAGTGATCATGTCTCCCCTAAACCTTGTCTTTCAGTGTCGTTAGGTTTGTGTGTATGTGTGTGTTCATTCCTCCCTAGTGGAACTTCTGGGCCAGGGGTGAAGAGCCGTGTTTGTTTTCGTGCCTGGGGAGGTGCTGGGGTGTGTGGGGAAGTGCTGGGGTGTCTGGGGAGGTGCTGGGGTGTGTGGGGAAGTGCTGGGGTGTCTGGGGACGTGCTGGGGTGTGTGGGGAAGTGCTGGGGTGTCTGGGGACGTGCGGGGGTGTGTGGGGAAGTGCTGGGGTGTCTGGGGACGTGCGGGGGTGTGTGGGGAAGTGCTGGGGTGTCTGGGGACGTGCGGGGGTGTGTGGGGAGAAGGGGTGCAGGGGTGAGAGTTCACAATATCAGGTACAGTAGTTCTTCTGGTAATAATTCAGAGTGACAGTTGCCCGGGTTGACCCCTCTCTGTCAGTCTGTCTGTCTGTCTGTCGGTCTCTGAATCTCCGTTGATCGCTCTAGCGATAAAATCAGCGCTTAAGACTAGCGGTAACATAGGGACCAGTCGCTCATATTGGCAACGCTTGATGCGCTAACACTATATATAATAATACGACAATAAATTCTAAATGTTAAATTTAGATTTTTTTTATTATAGAATTATTTATTTTATTGTCCAATTTATTTATTGGTCAATTGTCTAATGCTTTGTTTGTTCATTTGTCAGAAAGTTCTCACCAAATTAATTTAGTGAGAGGGCTTGTTCAATAACGAATTATAAAATTATTGTCAATAGAAACACTACTGAATCTACTTTAATACATATTACAAAATCCTGTAATTTTTGATTGATCATTTAAAGGGCGATTTGAGTGGGATCATTTATACACATTTATCAAAATAATGCTGGACCGCCGGTGTCCTTTTAAACAGTATTACTGTGTCTTTTGCTTTTCTTGATGATCAATGTTGCCATTGTTTTTTCATTTTTTTGTTTGTTTTTCACTTTTGAAAAACCTGGATAGGTTTTTCAGTTTTTCAGTCGTCCTGGTTTGCCGAGAGTTCGAACCCGCGATGCTCTCTTTGGTGGAGCGAGTAGATTGGGAGATTAAAAACAAAAACCAGCCCGTCTTCCAAAAATGGGGAGGTAAATGTAACAGCACAAGTAAGTGCAATTATGTACTATTCATAGCAGTCAGGAATTGTAATTATTTTCATTTAGTATTAAACCGTACTGTCAAATATGTTCTGAATATTTGAGTTTACCTGAAAAACAGAATAGAAAACCCCGACCTAACCTAACCTTCTTAATGTTTGAAGAGAAGCATTTTATTGCTCCTTAATTACAATTAGTACTTAACCTATAGCTATATTGATATTACAGTTTTATAAAACTAATAAAACAAAACTAAAATATATCAATAAATTGTAAAGTAACTCAGGATATTTTCAATTTTTGTCTAAAATCTCTATTGTTTAATAAAACTGAAAAAATCCTGATATTTAAAACATGTGTATAGCAAATTAAACTTGAAAACTTCATCCTAAAATTTTGAGTGTCTTAACAGAAAACGAGGAGAATAAATGGGGAGGCAAATGTAACAGCCCCATAAGTGCAATTATGTACTATGTATGACAGTAAGGAAATGTACTTATTACACTTAGTATTAAACCGTACTGTCAATTCGGAGGATGTTGATGCTGTTGTGTGTTGCTGCTGTTGATGATGATGCTTTTGATAATGCTGTTGATGCTGATGAGGATACTGCTGTTGATGCTGCTGTTGTATGATGCTGGCGCTGTATGATGCTGGCGCTGTATGATGTTGGCGCTGTATGATGCTGGCGCTGTATGATGCTGGCGCTGTATGATGTTGGCGCTGTATGATGCTGCTGTTGTATGATGCTGGCGCTGTATGATGTTGGCGCAGTATGATGCTGGCGCTGTATGATGCTGGCGCTGTATGATGCTGCTGTTGTATGATGCTGGCGCTGCATGATGCTGCTGTTGTATGATGCTGGCGCTGTATGATGCTGGCGCTGTATGATGCTGGCGCTGTATGATGCTGGCGCTGTATGATGCTGGCGCTGTATGATGCTGGCGCTGTATGATGTTGGCGCTGTATGATGCTGGCGCTGTATGATGCTGGCGCTGTATGATGTTGGCGCAGTATGATGCTGGCGCTGTATGATGCTGGCGCTGTATGATGCTGGCGCTGTATGATGCTGGCGCTGTATGATGCTGGCGCTGTATGATGTTGGCGCTGTATGATGCTGGCGCTGTATGATGCTGGATCAGTCACAGTGAGGAACACTGGTAGTGCCAGATCATCTCAATGACACTTTCACTAAATCGTGGTCTTGAAATCTTGTGGTGGTGGTGGTGGTGGTGGTAGTGTGGTGGTGGTGGTGGTGGTGGTGTTGGTGGTGGTAGTGGTGGTGGTGTTGGTGGTGTTGGTGGTGGTAGTGGTGGTGGTGTTGGTGGTGTTGGTGGTGGTGGTGGTGGTGGTGGTGTTGGTGGTGGTGTTGGTGGTAGTGGTGGTAGTAGGGGAGGTGTTAGTAGTTCTGGTAGTGGATGAGGTAGCAGCAGAGGCAACAGTTGCAGCTACCAAGTGTTTCTTTTATTCCTGATGTTACTGTTGCTACTGTTGCTACTGACGCTACTGTTGCTACTGACGCTACTGTTGCTACTGACGCTACTGTTGCTACTGACGCTACTGTTGTTACTGACGCTACTGTTGCTACTGTTGCTACTGACGCTACTGTTGCTACTGACGCTACTGTTGCTACTGACGCTACTGTTGTTACTGACGCTACTGTTGCTACTGTTGCTACTTACGCTACTTTTGCTACTGACGCTACCCGTTGCTCCTTTTATAGCAATACATGTTTTACATTGAAAAATAAGGTCGACTGGATGCTAACTGTCGAAGGATAATTCACACTAACTGTGAAGATGAGGTGTGAGAACATATTCTCGATAGACAGTAAATAGATGTTGGATGACAGGTAGATAACTGGTAGCCAAAGGGTCGATGACTGAGGGGGTGATAACCGGCCCATATAAAAAAAAAGGCCCCCCATATACAACCCTTTAAAGGTCAACTGACGTCAACCTGACCTCTTTTAGAGGTCGAGAGAGCCAGGGAATCATACGAGGTCACAAGTTTGACCAGCTTCTGGTCCTAAAACTCAGTCTAGAGTCAAGTAATCTGGGGTCAAATGAGGTCAAACGAGGTCTCTGGACAAGCCATATACGGTCAAAAGAGGTCAACAGCGAGTGCCTCGTCGTCTCCCCCCCCCCTCTCTCTCTCCCCCTTACCTATCCACCCTTACCTATCCTTCCCCTCCCCCTCCCTATCCTTCCTACCTCCCCTCCCTGCTCCTTGCTGACCGGCCACTCCCTCGTCGTTCACAGCAATCGGGTCTTAGTGTCCGGTTTAGGGGGAGGGCGTTGCACCAGCCATGAAGGGGGGAAGGGGGAAGGGGGAAAGGTGACCCCTCCCCCTCTCAATCCCTAGCCCCGCCCCATTTTCTTGCTACCCCCTAACTCCCCACCCTTAACCCGTCCCTCCCCCCCACCCTCTCCCCATTTCAATTGCCTCATGCCAATTCCTTTTCAAATTCACCTACACCATCCAGGCACATACCCATCCACTTCTCATCCATTCATCATCCTCCTACTCAACGGCGTCATCCGTTTCATCAATCGTCTATTTTCCCCACTGTTTGTTTGCGCTTATACCGATTTTATTCTCTGTTGACGTCAACTCCCGTTAATTTCTTGATGCGGTTTGTTCGATTCGTAATCAATTTTTCCGTACTGGTTATCAACTCTTGTTCATGGCTCTATTGAACAACTATCGCCAGTCTCTACCACGGTCAGTTGACCCATCAACTACATCGTCCTTTGATCAACTTCCCTCAGGTCCGGTTATATTTATAACTACTTATAACTTATAACTACTACTAGATTTATAACTACTTATAACTACTTCAACCCTCGACAACTTCCACCACTGTGCCCTGTCCACCCTCATCTCTCTCAACTACCCTCCCTCCTTCCCCCCCCCCCTTCTACTCCGTCAACTATACCGCTTCTCTATCTACCCTCTCTATCAATTTACTCCACCCTATCAATTACCCTCTCAACCACCCACTTTTATCAACCACTACCACCACCACCTGCAACTAATTACCCCCTTCTACTACCCCCCCCCCCTTCAATCAATTACCCCCCCCCCCACCACCACCACCACAATCCTCCATCAACTGCACCCTACCACCACAATTATTTGATCAACCGTCTACTTCTGTCCATCACAGTAGATTAAAAATCCACCCGTTCGGACCGGTACCAAACAGGTCCGAGCAGTGGTAGAAAATAGGGCGTTCATTGGTCTTTATGGGGGCGTTCTTTGGTCTTTATGGGGTGTTCTGTGGTCTTTATGAGGGCGTTCTTTGGTCTTTATGAGGGCGTTCTGTGGTCTTTATGGGGGCGTTCTTTGGTCTTTATGAGGGCGTTCTTTGGTCTTTATGAGGGCGTTCTTTGGTCTTTATGGGGGCGTTCTTTGGTCTTTATGAGGGCGTTCTGTGGTCTTTATGAGGGCGTTCTGTGGTCTTTATGGGGACGTTGTTCGGTATATGTTTTTGTCGGCTGTCAGAGTTGTCGGCTGTCATGCAGTGTTTCGGATGTAAGTTATCGGAAGTCAGAGGTCGAATTTTATAGGTCGATTACACCTGCTATACTTTGTACACACTGAGGCCAGTTGTCGGAAGTCGGTCGGCGGGGGTTGTAGTTGTCGGATATGTCGGGTTGTCGGGTATCAGTTGTCGGTTGTCGGAAAATGGCTCTTTTTTAACAGCAGTAAGAGCCACGCTGTGATCAGGGGGGAATCTTGAGGTTATCTTGAGATGATTTCGGGGCTTTTTTTAGTGTCCCCGCGGCCCGGTCCTCGACCAGGCCTCCACCCCCAGGAAGCAGCCCGTGACAGCTGACTAACACCCAGGTACCTATTTACTGCTAGGTAACAGGGGCATTCAGGGTGAAAGAAACTTTGCCCATTTGTTTCTGCCTCGTGCGGGAATCGAACCCGCGCCACAGAATTACGAGTCCTGCGCGCTATCCACGAGGCTACGAGGGAAAGGTGTAGGAGCTATTTTAGTATCATTCAAATATATATATTTTAATGATTTGGGGCATTATGGCAACTGTGGTGGGTTAATATGGCCACTGTGGTGAATAGTGTGTGGGAACTATGCGGGACATTGTGGCAACTGTGGTGGATATTGTATCAAATTTGGTGGATATTTTGACAACTGGGGTGTGAGTGCTGTGGCAACTGTGGTGGATATTATGGCAACTGTGGTGAATATTTTGGCCACAGTGTTGTAAATGGTGCGACTGTGATGTATACTGTGGCAACTATAGGGGGTATGGAGGCAACCACAGTGACTATGGCAACTATAATATGGCAACTGTGGCAACTATAGTGAATATGGCAACTGTAGTGAATATGGCAACTGCAGTGAATATGGCAACTGTAGTGAATATGGCAACTGTAGTGAATATGGCAACTGTAGTGAATATGGCAACTGTAGTGAATATGGCAACTGTGGCAACTATAGTGAATATGGCAACCATAATATGGCAAGTGTGGCAACTGTAGTATGGCAACTGTGGCAACTATAATGAATATCTGTTGTGGATATTTCTGTACGGGGTATATATGTTACACAGATTTGTTCTGTATCTCGGCATCAGTCATATTCTTTATCGTTCTCCATCGCCAACTGATAGTCTGTAAGGAGCATTTTGTAGCTTGCTGTACTTGGTAACACTGACAGCTGTTTTAGGTTTCTTTTCGTCAGGCAAGAAACCGGGCCGTAGGGGGGTCGTTGATCCACGAAATCAACGCTAGGTCAACCACAACTTAATATATAATGACAATCATATGATTCCTACCCCCCCCCCCCCCACCCTTTCTGGCAACACTTTCTGGCAACACTTAAGGCATCTGGTAAGACTGATAATTATCACTTGAACACTTCAACACACTGGGTGGTGTTTCGCTAGGCTGGCAACGCTGAGAGGGGGGTCATTATAAGCTTGTTCGCCCCAACATTGGTACCACTGATATCCATTATAAACCTATTTTTTTCCGCATTACTGGTAACCCTGATAGTCATCGCAGACACATTATGCTAACTTGGCAACAGTTGCCATCCGTCAATCTGGCATAAAATTAGCGGTGAGAATAGGGAAAAGCAGATTGATATCTCGTTATAAGATATATATACATATATATATGCGGAAAATCCACAGAGAAATATGAAATGAGGTGAACGTTTCGGCTTTGTTAAAGCCTTTGTCAACACCAGACTGACTAAGGAGAAGTATTCGATTCCCTGCAATGATTGCGATTCTGTGTACCTTGGACAAACAGGAAAGTCCTTACAATTGCGGTTGTCACAACATGCTTATAGTATTAGAACTGCCCAAACGTCTAATGCATTGTATCTACATACGAGTTTATGCGATCACAATATTAACTGGAATGGGGCAAAAAGCATTACCAATTGTGGGGATTTCGTGGAACGGAATTTGATTGAGTCTGCTCTAATCAGTCAGTGTCCAAATCTTCTTAACGTTAGTACTGGAATGTACAAACTTGATCCATTTTTAAGTTATAATATTGCACAACAATTTAAGAAACAACTCTGATAGAGAGGCTTACAATGTCTCATTATAATTGTATATTCATATATTGTGTGTTCATGAGGCTTTTCTTTAATCTTTCATCCTTATTCTCTGACCGCTTAATCCTCTTTTTCCATTCTAAGCTAAGCTATACCTGTTTTTGGTTAATTACACCTGACCTACCCTAGGGATGGGTTGGTCAGGTGTCGGCCTATATATCCTCCCCCTTCTCCCTTCTCCTTAGTCAGTTTGGTGTTGACAAAGGCTTTAACAAAGGCGAAACGTTCACCTCATTTCATATTTCTCTGTGGATTTTCCGCATAAAATGATCAGTGTTTTGTGATCGTCAATTGCATATATATATATATATATATATATATATATATATATATATATATATATATATATATATATATATATATATATATATATATATATATATATATATATATATATATATATATATCAACTGGCGAGAAAAGACTGAACAGACTTTGTGAAAAAAACTTAAATAAACCAAGACTAACTCGACATCCTACTAAACCTAGACTTTCTATTTTTTCTTTAACTCGGAATTTCAGCCCGTGTTGATCTCGCTAATAAGACTTAATGCCAGTGTAACGAGCGATTCAGGATTCTGATACCATGGAATTATGGGATTCTGGAAAGGGACACCACAGGGCTCGATCCCTTATCACGAGCGACAAAAGGGAAGATTAGATGCCTTATCGTCAGTGAAATATATGATTGGGCGCTTTTATCTCGTTAATGTATTCAGGATCCGATTCTTTACTCCAATGAAATTTTAATTATTAAATGTTTTCATTTCGTGTGACGGTAATTAAAATTTGTTTCTCCAATGCAATCCTCTATATAACTTGATTTAGAATCCAACTCCTTATTGAACTTAAATTGTGTAAATGTGTGTATTACTTTATATATAGATTGGCTAAGTTAACTACGCAGTTACAAATATGTAATGAGAATAGCTATTTAAATAGCTATTACATAATTATTTAATAACCCAATCACTTAATTATTTACTAAAAAGAATCCTAACAATCCTTACTTGCTGATTCTTATTAATCCTTTTTAAAGGAATCGTATTATTCATCACTCCTAGATTTTTCTTGCACTAAGAAAGGGCAATTCTTGCACTTTCTTAGTTAATAACTTGTACACCTGTCTACACACACCTGGCGAGGTGAGACTTCTTACTTCAGACAATATATCAGTCCTCTTTGGAACATTCTTCAAGGTTTCGTAACCTT
>NC_091173.1:18611558-18637715 GCF_040958095.1 Procambarus clarkii
ATCCATGAACGTTTCCTAAAAAAAAAATGTCAACTTTCGACGACTGCAGAGAATTGCAAGAATTCCCTTTACAAACTTCAGGAGTCAGCTGACAAATGGCTTTTAGAATTCATTCTCAATAAGTGTAAGGTAATAAGGATGGGAAATGAAGAAAACAGAATAGACATAAAGGGGGATAGCAATTACAGGAACGAGAAAGAGAAAATGATTTGGTAGTGGTCATATGATTCCCAACCTAAAACCAGAGACTCGTAGATAGGCTAACAGCGACAACGTATCTATAGATGTCAAACATAAGAACGGAATTAAAAGCACTAAATGCTTCCTCAAAGCAATCTTAACAACCTACGCCAGACCAGTGCCACAATATGCGATAAAAAAAACAGCGTGAAAAACCCCCAAGTCTTTTTCTCTCTCTGACTCTTGAAGAATTTCATCTCCCAGATGATGCCTAGTATCTGGCCTCCTGCTCCCTACGCCTATCTTCATTACATTACATTTGCTTGGGTTAAACTCTAACAACCCGAAACAAGAGAGGAAATAGAGAGGACATGATCACAACATACATATGAGGACAATTTGGATTAGAGGAAACAGGTGGTTTTGGGAATGTAAACAATTCTAAGAAATGTAAGGCAATACTATACTCTCTACGGGTGATTGACAAGTAGGATATAAGAGAAGAGGAGGTCGTAGGAGACTCCTCTGTCCACAACTTTACGACCAGAGACGAGAAACAAAACAAGAGTGATCAATTATAACGCGGCAGGTATAACATAAAGTGCTATACCTCTCAGTGTCCTCTCAACCCGTTCTCTCAACCTGTCCTCTCAACCCGTTCTCTCAACCCGTCCTCTCAACCTGTCCTCTCAACCCGTTCTCTCAACCCGTCCTCTCAACCTGTCCTCTCAACCCGTTCTCTCAACCCGTCCTCTCAACCTGTCCTCTCAACCTGTCCTCTCAACCCGTTCTCCCCGTCCTCTCAACCCGTCCTCTCAACCCGTTCTCTCAACCCGTTCTCTCAACCTGTCCTCTCAACCCGTTCTCTCAACCCGTCCTCTCAACCCGTTCTCTCAACCCGTCCTCTCAACCTGTCCTCTCAACCCGTTCTCTCAACCCGTCCTCTCAACCCGTCCTCTCAACCTGTCCTCTCAACCCGTCCTCTCAACCCGTTCTCTCAACCTGTCCTCTCAACCCGTTTTCTCAACCCGTCCTCTCAACCCGTTCTCTCAACCCGTCCTCTCAATCTGTCCTCTCAGCCCGTCCTTTCAACCTGTCCCTTCAATCAGTCTTCTCAATCAATACGGCTAATGTTGCATGCTATGGTCCCCCAACGTACAAATTGCAAAGTACTATGTGAAGCAGCGGCACACAAATACTTCGGTTTTCTATGGTTAGGTTAGGTTAGGTTAGGTTAGGTGGGTTGTTTGGGTGTGTACGTTTCTGGTTAGGTTAGCCCATTGTATTTTGTACGTTGTGGCAAATGAAGAGACCGGGTGTCTGGCTCCCTCGTCCCATCGACAACAGCTGTTTGTCTCCCACCTGTAGCAGACCATCCACACACACCTGTAGCAGACCCTCCACACACCTGCAACAGACCCTCCACCACAGCTACTCATATATCAACCCACCACCTTACTATCCACCTCGGGTCCGCCCCCCTCACCCACACCCTCACACACCACCCACATATTCTTCTCTGCGTCACCCTCCACATTCGTTCCGCCCGTCCCACTTACCCCTTCCAGATGTCACTGGAAGGAAGGAATTCCCATAAAAAGTGCTGGTCTGTGTGGGGGCATCATATGCCCTTGAGCGGCAACATCGGGGCATGTAAGTGCACCTTGAGACCTTCCCAACAGCTGAACCCCATTGTTATGGCTCCTGTGCTACTTTCATTCAGTCTGCGTTAGCAGAATAGCTTAGATAACCATCTTCGCTGGAGGCTGGAAGATCGTCGCTGCTTCCAGTGATCTGTGGGTTTTGCATCTACCATGCGACTGGAAGTTGGGAATGGAGAGTATATATATATTTTCACATGCTTTTCTGATCTCAAAGAGGGGGATTTAGGTGTTATTATTAGCAGAACAGAGTGGAGTAGACTCAGTTAAGTTACAGGTGGGATGGATTCCAGACCAAGGTAGACGTGTTGGGCGTGTAGGTGCTTGTGCCTGGATGTTCGCGGGTGCCTGGAAGTTTACTTTAGCCTGGAAATTACTTGGATCCTGGAAGCCCTCTGGAGAGTGTATGTTCGTTGCAACCTGAAAACCACATTGATGCCTTGAAGCTCGCTTGAGCATGGAAGCTCGCTTAAAGTCTGGAATCTCGTTGAAGCCTGGAAGCTCGCTTGAGGATGGAAGCTCCCTTGAGCCTGGAAGCTCTCTGGAGCCTGGAAGCTTGCTAAAGCCTGGAAGCTTGCTGGAGCCTGGAAGCTCGCTGGAGCCTAATAGCTCGCTACAGCCTGGAAGCCCGCTGGAGCCTGGAAGCTCTCTGAAGCCTGGAAGTTCTCTGGAGCCTGGAAGCTCTCCGGAGCCTGGAAGCTCTATGGAGCCTGGAAGTTCTCTGGAGCCTGCAAGCTCTCTGGAGCCTGGAAGCTCTCTGCAGCCTGGAAGCTCTCTGGAGCCTGGAAGCTCGCCTGAGTCTGGAAGCTCGGCCACATAACTCGTCCATGGTTGGTAATCTGGGAGGTATTCACTCGCATCACACTGGGGGCAGAGTCGTGAAGGCACGCCGAGATAATTTGGAGTTTAGTGGTGGTGTCCTGAGGGCGATCCAGGACAGCACCGGCCGCGGGGACCCATGCAGGCCCTCCTGGATCAAGCAGATAAGGACAATCATTGAAACATTCTCCGTCGGCTCTTGCCATGGGCACCCATGAAGTGCTGGAGGAAGAATGCTGACATTAGCTCATTCACATAAGAGGCGACCCAAGTGTTGAGGACCGGATCACGACGAAATATTTACCTCGGGTACGCTATAAAGTCAGTTTGGAGGAATTGACAAAGATGCTCAAGTATTCACATGAAGCTCAGACAAGACAATTCAGTCCAGAAGGCACCAATGAAGGGATTCTAAGACAAGGTAGATTCGGCGTATACAAATGTTTTCCAAAAACTGCTTTGGACGCATGCCTTCTTTCAGCCGTTCTTGGATAATAACGTCAAGAACAGTCATGAAACGACTCACGGAAACATTCAGAACGTATTTGTTTGCACTACTGCCGTTTTTAGCCGCAGTAGTCAGCCCCAAACAACGTTCCAGAGCACAGCTGGCCAGACACTATGTTAAAAGACACGACAGACAACAAGCAAGCCAATCCAGACCACAGTACCACAAGGACACTCTAGCGGGCAGCTGGCCACTGACAAATAAGATCCTGGACAGAAATGACCTCACCCCGAGAAGCTCCATATACCAGGTTATACACGATCACGTTCCCGGACGAAGGTAATCACACACGACGCGATGCGGCCTCAACTCCGAGGCACCTGAGGACACTATGAGGGCATTCCAGAGGAAGACTCAAGCCAGGGGCGTCAACAAATGTTTCCCAGGAGGCAGAGCTAAGGGAGTCAAGGATAGAGAGGGCTTCAGGCGTTCATGCAGGCGCCTCCCAATGACAGGGAAGAAACTAGCTGAAGGGAACAATTGAAATACTTATGCTCGGCGGCATATGCAACCAAAGCCATCAGGATTTACTGTTGGAGTCTTCCAGTAATTTGAAGCGATAAAAAAGAAATGCCGCAAATATTCTGGAAGTGCAGCGCTCACGTATTGGCCTCAAGGCGTGAATCTCTCATTGTTCCAGACCACGCCCGCCCGACCCTGACCAGCGCCTCGCTGGTGGGCAGTTCCAGGTCAATATGGACAACCCCCCCCCCCTTCCTTCTACCCCACCTCTCTCTCTCTCTCTCTCTCTCTCTCTCTCTCTCTCTCTCTCTCTCTCTCTCTCTCTCTCTCTCTCTCTGTCTCTGTCTCTCTCTCTCTCTCTGCCTCTCTCTCTCTCTGTCTCTCTCTCTCTCTCTCTCTCCCTCTCTCTCTCTCTCTCTCTCTCTCTCTCTCTCTCTCTCTCTCTCTCTCTCTCTCTCTCTCTCTCTCTCTCTCCTCCTCCTCATCATCATCATCATCATCATCATCATCATCATCATCATCATCATCATCATCATCATCATCATCATCATCATCATCATCATTATCTCTCCTATCTCTCTTCCATCCTAACCTTTCGTTACCATTCCAACTGTTAATATATCGTGGCTCTTAGCTATTCCAGAACATTATCACCCTTCCCACGTATTTTCCGTTCCATGAGATTGTTCTCTTCATTCCTACACCTTTTTTCCATTCCCCTTACTTCTTCTTCTTCTTCTTCCCATGCTACTTTCCCCTTTATCTTTCCCATTCCATGAAACAGCAAATGATTGAGCACAATTCCTGCCTCCCTCTTTCACGCTATTTCCTTTACTCTCTCTTTCTTCCTCCTTCCTTTACGTTCAACTTCCCTCCCTCTCTTTCTACCTCTCCCTCACTCCCTCCCTCTCTCTCTCTCTCTCTCTCTCACACACTCCCTCTCCCTCCCATCCTCACATTTTCCTCCTTCTTCCATCCTACTTCTATCCCTCCCTTCTCCTTCCCTTCTTTCCCTACTCTTTCCATCCCCTCAACATCACTTAGGTGAGCCGCAGCCTGAGAAACAAAGTGCGGGAGGGGGCTGCGGGAGGAGCTGTTGGAGGGGCTGCGGTAGTGGCTGCGGTAGAGGCTGCGGGAGGGGCTGCGGGAGGGGCTGCGGGAGGAGCTGCGGTAGAGGCTGCGGGAGGGGCTGCGGGAGGAGCTGCAGGAGGCCCTGCGGAAATAGAGTGACGCCGCATGCGGCCTCCTCACCACTTATACTTGCTGCCTCGGGGGCCGAAGACGAACCACGCCCAGCGTCGCAGCCACGCCCGCGCTGTAGGCGTGATGAGTGAGAGTGTGGGCGTGATGAATGAGAGTGTGGGCGTGATGAATAGAGGTGGGGGCGTGATAGGTGATGGTGTGGGCATGATGAGTGGTGGTGTGGGCGTGGTGCATATTGATGTGGGCGTGCGGTGGGCGTGGTCAAGCGGGCAGGCGTGGGCGTAAGGAAACTTCACTGACATGACACAAAACTCTATAATGATAACTAAAAAATAAAGTCACAAAAAAGGCCGTAAATAATAAAAATGTCTGTCGACGTTGTTGAACCTCAAAGTCATCGCATAAAACTCATCGTAATTCATTATTTTTCAAACTGTATATAAATATATATATATGTGTGTGTGTGTGTGTGTGTGTGTTTGTGTGTATGTGTGTGTGCGTGTGTGTGTGTGTGTGTGTGTGTGTGTGTGTGTGTGTGTGTGTGTGTGTGTGTGTGTGTGTGTGCATGTGTGTGTGTGTGTGTGTGTGTGTGTGTGTGTGTGTGTGTGTGTGTGTGTGTGTGTGTGTGTGTGTGTATTTATCTCATCCGATTGACTGACTCAGCTGGAACTGGGAAGGTGGCGCACCTCAGCCTGACTCACTGACTCACTCTCTGAATCCCTCAATTACTCTCTCACTCGCACTCATTTTCTATTTCCATAACATGCTTCCTCATTTGTGATCTCACACACTCATTCGTCTTCAGAAACGAACTGAATCCCAGGTACCTCCGGGTACCTACTCTAGTATCTCTATGTCTATTAGACGGAATGTATATCTATGTCTATTAAAAGGAATGTATATCTATGTCTATTAGAGGGACTGTCTGTCTGTTCTAGAAGGGAGGCCAGACGCTTCAGGCTTACCTCATGAAACTTCAAGGCTTAAAAGGGAATTAATTTACCTTTAAGATTGTGGATGTGAAATGTTCGTCCTCGGGTCCGTAGATTTTATCGTTTGTATGAAAGAACTTACTGACTCTTACTGACCCCATCCCATCCACCACCACCCACCCACCTACCACCATTCCACCCCCACCTACCACACCTACCCACTCAACAACATCCCCCCCTCCCACACACCCCTCCCATCAACCTATCATGACTCCCACCTACACCCACCTCTCCCACCGACCTCCCCACTGAACAACATACCACCACACCCACCTACCTTCCTTTAACAAAATTGGATCACTACCAAACATAGGAACTTACCTCAGTTGGATGGTAATTTGTTTAGGTGCGGGAGCAGAGAGAGAGAGAGAGAGAGAGAGAGAGAGAGAGAGAGAGAGAGAGAGAGAGAGAGAGAGAGAGAGAGAGAGAGAGAGAGAGAGAGAGAGAGAGAACGAGGGGAAAATAAGAAAAGGCTAAGCAGGCAACCTCCCAGAGATCGTAAGGGAAAGAATAGGGAAAAGGGAAAAAGTACAATGTTGAGAGAAAGCAATAAAAAAAAAGAAACGACATGGATAATAGGGGATTTTAAAGGAGGAAAGACGAAAAGGAGGAGGAAGAGGAGGAGGAGGACAGGAAGAATGCAAGAAGAGCAGGAGGAGGATAACGCAGAAGGGGGAGAGGAGAGGGGGGCGGGGTCAGAAGGGCGGGTCTCACCTTGACTACCTTATTAGAATATCACAAACTCTCACCCGAGCATCCGTAGTGGTCATATGGAGGAGGGGGAGTTAGGGGGGCAGGGACGGAAGGGTTAGGGAGAAGGGGTCGAGGAGGGTGAGAGGGGAGAGTGAGAGGGGAGAGTGAGAGAGAGAGAGAGAGAGAGAGAGAGAGAGAGAGAGAGAGAGAGAGAGAGAGAGAGAGAGAGAGAGAGAGAGAGAGAGAGAGAGAGAGAGAGAGAGAGAGGAGTACCCCAAGGCGAGGGGTTTGTGGTGGCCCTCTCCAAGGTAAGCAAGTGGCTTCGTCAATGTGGAAAAGGAAGCAGGCTGCTGTGGGTCTGAGACCTGGGTCTTCTTCCAGGAACAGACAGACAGACAGACAGACAGACAGACAGACAGACAGACAGACAGACAGACAGACAGACAGACAGACAGACTGAGACCAAGACCATAACAGTGGGATTGCATCAAATATCTGCAATGATGAATTTTTGCTTTCATGTTTAGTCTGCACGGAATTAAGAGAGAGAGAAACTCCTCTACTGAAGAGATACTTCTGCAGTGGGGAACCTCATTTGCTGTGTGATACTTTCGTCGGTGTCGAAGAATATAATCAGGGTTTCGATAACTGCAGAACCGTAATTTGGAGGGACCTGGGTCAGGTGTTCTCTCTCTCTCTCTAGTGCCTTGGGTCAGGTGTTCTCTCTCTCTCTCTCTCTCTCTCTAGTGTCTTGGGTCAGGTGTTCTCTCTCTCTCTCTAGTTCCTTGGGTCAGGTGTTCTCTCTTTCTCTCTCTAGTGCCTTGGGCCAGGTGTTCTCTCTCTCTCTCTCTCTCTAGTGTCTTGGGTCAGGTGTTCTCTCTCTCTCTCTCTCTCTAGTGCCTTGGGTCAGATGTTCTCTAGTTATCTGGGTTAGTGTGAGTTTTTAGTGACCTAAACCGGTGTGTTTTCTAGTGAACTAGTTCAGAAATTTACTCGTTTTTTTACTTACCTTATTTTCATTTCAAACTGTGTGAGTGTGTGTGTGTGTGTGTGTGTGTGTGTGTGTGTGTGTGTGTGTGTGTGTGTGTGTGTGTGTGTGTGTGTGTGTGTGTGTGTGTGTGTGTGTGTGTGTGTGTGACAAAGTCCCCGCACCCCTGTGATTGAGGTCACCACACATATAGAGGTGCACGCGTGCGACTTTGTTATTAAAAAAAAAAAAGTGTTCAACGCACTCGGCCATACGTTTGCCTTCAAGTGGCCGTGCAATCAAAGGCACAATTCTGCCGTGTTTCTGGGAGTCGTAGATGAGGGCTTTGTAAGATAGTCTTGGCTAGGGTCAGCCAAGACGGCTAGGGTCAACCGTCCTAGCTGTCTTGGCAGCTAGGACACTGCCAAGACAGCTAATAGGACTTGGCAGCGTCCTATTAGCTCACAGACGTTTTTATACACGAAAATGGCTAACCCCCTATTTGACGCATGCTGTAGAGGGAGGAAGAGAGCAAAAGCGACTCTTAAAGAGTCCAGCTACGTCCAGTTCAAGATGACTTCAAAAGTAAGACCAAGGTCATATATATAGCCTGGACGTGACAGTGGGCCTTCTTTACTCTCGTGACTAACGCCTGACTGTCATGCAGCTGTCATGCGTGGATGCCAAGGCTGTCAGACACCGTGCAAGAGTATGACAATGTCAGCGTCATCATTCACACTGACTCGGGTACACATACACGCGCATACACGCACGCTCGCGTAATCACGCATACGTACACACCCACACATACAAAGGGGTTTAATTTGTCACACTTCAGCAAGGAAGATCGAGGGTTTGATCCTCGCGCGAGTATAGTTTGTGCAAAGTTTCCTAGCATTTCATGTTTCTTAGGCACACACACACACACACACACACACACACACACACACACACACACACACACACACACACACACACACACACACACACACACACACACACACACACACACTCACCTATACACCCCACATATCTACAATACACCCACAACACACACACACACACACACACACACACACACACACACACACACACACACACACACACACACACACACACACACACACACACACAAACTCACACTTACAGACCATCTACTAGACGAGCGAGTAGAAGTAGAAGTAGAAGTAGACGTACGAGAATACATTCTTCCCTGCATGTAATTCCCATGAGAAAATTATAATTCCTAAGGAAATAATAATTACTAAATATATTTTAATTATCTTTCTCAAAGCTGTAATTTTTTTAAATAATTAATTTCCTTTGAATGTTTATGTTTCTGACAACTTTAAAAAAAATTGTTTTAATGTTTTTTTGTTTTGTTTTTTAATGATAATGATGAACAAGTCTACAGGAGTCTTTATGGGGGTTCGAACCTGAGTACTGAGATTTTCCAGACGAGCTTTAGTCCATAATGCCATAATAAAATAATAATAAAAATAATAATAATTATAATAATAATAATAATAATAATAATATACTAATAAAAATAATAATAATTATTATTATTTTTTTTTATTATTATTCGTTGTAATAGCAGCAGTAATAGAAATAGTAAACTTATTAAATAATCACGTTTATAGCAGTATACTAGCAGTATATGTGATGAAATATAATTACTGTCAAGGGAAAAGAGAAAGACGGACAGACAGACGGGTCAAGACAGACAAGGAGACAGGAACCATGTGTTCTAACGTGTGTTCACACTACTAGGAAATGAGATCACGTGACCCGGCCGATAACAGACCACAGGGTTATAGGTCATGGGAAACTTTTTTTTTTCCCCTCCGGCTAATGCGAATTTTCCCTAAAAAAAGCTTTCCATCTTCAAACTGCATTTGAGTTTATATATATATATATATATATATATATATATATATATATATATATATATATATATATATATATATATATATATATATATATATATATATATATATATATATATATACATATGTACATGTATACATATGTACATGTATATATGACCACCTTACTGGCATTGTTGATCTTATAGTATAAGCTTTGCTAGGCTTCTAACTATTTTCTTAGTATCAGTATTAAGAAAAACAAACAAATTTACCGAAATTTATGGTATTAAAACTAATAATTATCGAAGAATGTATTTGCTACAACGTTTCGTTCCTCTCTGAAACATCTTCGGGTAGAGAATGAATGAAAAGGGTAAAGCACTAGGCGAAATGCACATGAGAGAGGATTTAGGAGGAGTGTGAGGAGAGGTAATTGGGCCACTCAGACATTGGGGTAAGACTTTGGGTAACACTCTTGGACTTATTGGTCGGAGGGAAGACCGCGGTATAGCGACGTCCTCGTGCCGTGACATCTTGGTCTGAGAGTCGGCAAGGAAGGGAAGTCGTTATTTATGCCCGAAACGCTTTGCGTAATAGTGGCTTTAGGCATTGTATGTGCTAGCTCTACCTATAAGTCAACCAATCCTTGTAAAAATTTATTGTATGTATGTACCTTACCTAAATAAAATTGTATTGTATTGTATTGTATTGTATTTGGTAGATATATGTCTAAGGTCATGTATATTAAGATAATTTTCCTTATGGCTTATATGGCTTAAAGTATTTGCAATCTTCTTTGGTCGGCCGGAGATTCCAGGACTTGTTGTATTGCTATCTAGCATGGACCGAGCAAGTACTCTAGCATGGACCGAGCAAGTACTCTAGCATGGACCGAGCAAGTACTCTAGCATGGACCGAGCAAGTACTCTAGCATGGACCGAGCAAGTACTCTAGCATGGACCGAGCAAGTACTCTATTATGCTAATTTTGACTATTTTTTTTTTTTTGGGGGGGGGGGGTGCCAGCTTGAAGATGGTATGCAGGCGATGAGTCACAATAACGTGGCTGAAGTATGTTGACCAGACCACACACACTGGAAAGTGAAGGGACGACGACGTTTCGGTCCGTTCTGGACCATTCTCAAGTCGATGAGTATTGACTTGACTTCGACTTGAGTAGTGTAGATGGTAAGTCGGTCTTCTTAAAAGCTTTGTGTTGGTCCTACCGGTATAGGTTCATCGAAGGTTTACATCCGTAGTATACCAGTATTTACATATTAAACAGGTATACCAGTTTACATAGTAAACTGGTATACTACGTTTGTTTGTTTTTTGGAGACGGTTGTATTGTTTATTGGGGCTGTTCGTTAGTATTAGTTCAGCAGTTCTTTTTGTTTGGGAGTAGATAATGAAGCCTCAGTCTTCGGTCTGGGGGCTGTCAGTGTCACTCCATTTGAAATTATATTCTCATAGTGGATTTGTAGTATATTTTTATTGATAAAAATGCTTTGCTATGACAGGCCGAGTATGACAGAACGTCGTACTTGGCCTACTATGCAAGGCCCGATTTGCCTAATAAGCCAAGTTTTCCTGAATTTATATATTTTTCTAATTTTTTTCTTATGAAATGATAAATCTGTCCATTTCATTATGTATAAGTTAATATGTTTTAATTTGAGTTAAAACTAACGTAGATATATGACCGAACCTAACCAACCCTACCTAACCTAACCTAACCTATCTTAACCTAACCTAAACTAACACAACTAAGTCAATAACTTATGTTCCTAATATAATATTATAGTAATAATAATTTAAATAAACTAATCGGAAACATTTTATTGAAAATAAAGAAAATCACTCGGCCTATTAGGCAAATTGCGCCTTGCATAGTACGCCAAGAAGTGCGTTCTGGCTACTAGGTATGACACATATATATATATATATATATATATATATATATATATATATATATATATAATATATATATATATATATATATATATATATATATATATATATGTGTGTGTGTGTGTGTAATTAGTGCATAAATAGGTTTCAACAAATCCGTTTCCTTTTGTTTGGGAATTTTTATCACTAAATCATCTGTCTTTTCTCTCTCTCTCTCTCTCTCTCTCTCTCTCTCTCTCTCTCTCTCTCTCTCTCTCTCTCTCTCTCTCTCTCTCTCTCTCTCTCTCTCTCTCTTCTGTCTCTCATTTTCTCTGCCTGTTACATCATCCATAATTACAAACGAGGTCTCCAGTGGTTACAAAAAAGGAAAACAATTCTCATTTACACGTTACACCGCTTTTCTTGCTCTTGCCGGTGGCTGGAAGATCAGAGCAACACTGTACGTAAGACCAGACCAGAAGAGCAGCACGGTACGTAAGACCAGACCAGAAGAGCAGCACTGTACGTAAGACCAGACCAGAAGAGCAGCACGGTACGTAAGACCAGACCAGAAGAGCAGCAGCGCACGTGAGACACCAGACATGCAGCAGCACCCAAAAGACCCCTCCCCCAACCCCCCAACCCCCCCCCCCCCCCACCCAAAAAAAAAACAACCAGAGAAGCACCATCACGTCGAAGACCAGAGAGAATGAGCATCTTAAAGTCCCACAAACAGACGGGCCAGACCCCCACCTTTCAGACCGTTCTTGTTGTCACTGAGCATCAAAAAAAAATAAAAAAGAACCAAGTCTCATCTCAGCCTCGTTCAGGTTATTGGCGAGGAGAGTTGGCGTTATTACCAGTCGCTTTTACCTGTGAGGATGGTTTGGGTCGTGTCAAGTCCTTTTCAAGTCGTCTACGAGTTCACCCATTGTCAAGATCTCCCCTCCCTGCCCCCCCCCCCCTGCCCCCCCTGCCCCCCCTGCCCCCCTTGCCCCCCCTGCCCCCCCCCCCCCTGCCCCCCTGCCCCTCCCCCCCTGTCCCCCCTGCCCCCCCCAGCAGCAGCATCATTTTCATCGTTTGTTCGCCTTTTGTGAGTCAGTTCGAGTGATGATTACTCTGCTCCTGGAAGGCGGCTGATTATAGCTTTTTGTTTTCTTCTTTTGTTTTAAGCCTCGGTGTCATCATTCCAGAGGTGTGTGATTATGTCTGCTTAGTCCAGGGCAGGGGGGGAGCACTTGTTAAATTTGTTACCTGGTAATTGGGAAGGATTTTATGGATATTTAATTTATGAGGAACATCTGTTGTCTGGAGCCTCGGTTATTTGGAACCTCAGTTTTCTGGGACCTCAGTTAAATGGAACCTATGGTGCCTGAGCCATCGTTGACTGGAAAATCTAATTATTTTTTGCCCCCCACAGCAACGAGAGACAGCATTCAAGTGGAACCTTGGTTCTTTGACACGCTAGCTTCCTTGAACACAGGCATTTGAACCAACAGCCATTTGGAGCCTCTAGAGTCTTTAGAACCTCAACCTTTTGCACTCTTAAAAATATTAGAAATGTCAGCCATTTAAGACATTGCCTATCTGGAAAACACAATCATTCCCTCAACCAACATTATCTTTCTGGTCTCGAAAGTGTTATTTGAAGTCTGGGAGGCTCACGGACGCAGGTTCGAATCCTCGCCACGACCCTTGTGGATTTGTTCATTAGACATATGTATTAGTGCGTTTGAGTGGCTATACATAGGAACCGCCTCGGAGGGGGCCAGTATGCCGTCTGCAGTTCATTGTATTATTTTGTCTTAAGATGTTCTCACCAAACATCCGTAAATCGGAAGATATCTTATATGAAATGAATTAAGTAACAAAGGGAAAATTTATGTTAAAATCTGGCTTAGTAGATGTTAAAGAATTCTTTAACTAAACGACTGCTTACAGAATATAGCCATGTAACGTAACCAAAATGAAATTAACATTAAATTGGCTATTGGAGATGCGCCAAAAGCCCGTAAGATGATGAGAGACAGACAGTAACTATAGAGGCTAATGGCTCTAATGAGAACACACACAATGGTACTGTCGTTTGTGTTCCGCCTCTAATTGGCACTTCATAAACGGAGGCCTTCGTCATTAGGTTCTTATTAGGCATTCTGAATACTAATGAAGTGATGTGTAAACGCTTGTTTAGCACGATTTAAGACTCGTTGGGTAATTTGCATGACGTTGTTTCTTGCCCAAAAGACGAGGAAGAGCGCGTCGAGTGTGTGTACTCACCTAATTGTGCTTGCGGGGGTTGAGCTCTGGCTCTTTGGTCCCGCTTCTCAACCGTCACTCAACTGGTGTACAGATTCCTGAGCCTACTGGGCTCTATCATATCTACATTTGAAACTGTGAATGGAGTCAGCCTCCACCACATCACTGCCTAATGCATTCCACCTGTTAACTACTCTGACATTGAAAAAATTCCTTCTAACGTCTCTGTGGCTCATGTGGGTACTCAGTTTCCACCTGTGTCCCCTTGTTCGCGTCCCACCAGTGTTGAATAGATTATCCTTGTTTACCCGGTCGATTCCTCTGAGGATTTTGTGGGTTGTGATCATGTCTCCCCTTACTCTTCTGTCTTCCAGTGTCGTAAGGTGCATTTCCCGCAGCCTTTCCTCGTAACTCATGCCTCTTCGTTCTGGGACTAGTCTAGTGGCGTACTAGTCTAGTGTGTGTGTGTGTGTGTGTGTGTGTGTGTGTGTGTGTGTGTGTGTGTGTGTGTGTGTGTGTGTGTGTGTGTGTGTGTGTGTGTGTGTGTGTTAAGAAAGTAAGATAAGTGGCACAATCAGTTTGATAGATAATTTTTTAAATACGGAAAGTATGACAAGAAACAAACACATGTACTTTGTTAATTAAATGAGAGAGAGAGAGAGAGAGAGAGAGAGAGAGAGAGAGAGAGAGAGAGAGAGAGAGAGAGAGAGAGAGAGAGAGAGAGAGAGAGAGAGAGAGAGAGTTTATAAATGATCGAATAGGAAGGGGTCGTGAGATATTCTTGAGATATTAGACTTGCTAACTCTCATTGACCCCTGACTCCCTCTTCTCTCTCTCTCTCTCTCTCTCTCTCTCTCTCTCTCTCTCTCTCTCTCTCTCTCTCTCTCTCTCTCTCTCTCTCTCTCTCTCTCTCTCTCTCTCTCTGACTCTCTGCCTAATTGGCTATCTTTCCATAATCACAGCATCCCTACAATTATCCCTGAGGGGCACTTGTTCACCCCAAGACACACTCACTAAAGCAAAACATACCGTATGCGTTTCACACTCCCATAACACCTAAATTTAACAAAAATAAAAAATACATAAACACCTGCACTGAGAACTCATCTTCAACAATTTTCTGCACAACTCACTCATTACAGTAATTCAATTTCGATGCATATTTTCCCATTATGGGTGATGAAATCCAGTTTTGACGGTAATTGCAGTCGTTGCATTTTCAATGTTAGCATTTGTTATTCTCCTCCTCCCTCCCCTCTATGCATCGGCAATGCAAGAAATGGCACTATTTTTTTTTTGTTATCTGCAGACTGATTGCAACGGGTGTCAGGGTTACCTTGAGGTTACCTTGAGGTGCTTCCGGGGCTTAGCGTCCCCGCGGCCCGGTCGTCGACCAGGCCTCCTGGTTGCCGGACTGATCAACCAGGCTGTTGGACAGGGTTGCTATTCAATTTGCATTTAATTACATAGAACAATATTCTATGCAAATGGTGCTGAGAGCCGAATCTTCTCTCCCAATTATCTTCATTAGTTGCATTGTTGCTTGGGCGATATTCGCTTCCTGTAAGGGTTATGCCTTTTTGCATTTATATGATTTAATTACCGCGTTGATCTGTGGTGTTATTTTTTTTTTTTCAAGCGCAGATGTAACTGTGAGTGACTTGCGCGAAACCTGTAATTAACACCTATGTTGCTTCCGGTTGCATGTGTTGCATTTAACAAAAAAAAAGGTTTTATAGTTTTTTGTTATCTTTTATGATAATTACTTTTTTTTTTGTTATTTCATGTTGGGGAGTTAGATAGCTGATACGGGCTGCGCTTCCTCTCTGTGTGTGTGTGTGTGTGTGTGTGTGTGTGTGTGTGTGTGTGTGTGTGTGTGTGTGTGTGTGTGTGTGTGTGTGTGTGTGTGTGTGCGTGTGTGTGTGTGTGTGTGAAAAAGTTGATGATTGGCAGTTGAGAGGCGGGCCCAAAAAAAGTCAGAGCTCAACCCCCGCAAGCACAATTAGGTGAGTACAATTAGGTGAGGTGAGTACACACACAGGGTGTCCTTTTAGGCGGGTTCCAAGCAAGTGCTAAAGCTCGATCCTGCAGGCACAAATAGGTGATTACACACACACAACCTTCCCACAAGCACAACTAGGTGAGTACACACACACACACACCTCTGCTCAACTAAACATTGTTGTCAATACAACAGCTGCGTCAATGGAACAGCTGCAACACCGCTACAGGTGCATAGTTAGGGCTGCAACATTGCTACAGCTGCATCACTTTACAGGTGCAAGTTCGATACAAAATGCAGAAACCCGTTAGACGGGTTTCTAAATGAGAGAAGGAAAAAAAGGGCCACGAACAATGAAACGCATCACCAGAACCATATATGAAACGAATGCACCTACATGAGACCACCAGCAAGTGACTGCAGCGCCGACATGGAACCCAGATTTTATAAAGCACGTACAGACAATTTGGAAAGTTTCTAGAGATTCTAGAGAAAGTTTCAGAGATTATCTACACGATTATAAACAAAACAAAAATAGATGAGATATCTTGATCGGCTAAGATAACTAAACCCTCGGATAACACATCTTAAGTGCAGGTGGGAAGGAAGAGTCCAGGCAGATGGAAAGGCGGGAACCGGGAGCTTAAGGCGCGACACCTACAGTAACATGTAAGTGAGCACATCTAAGTGAGTGCACACTTACACAAACGTCTGAAGTTACTTGACATTATTTTTTTTTTTTTAAGAAGAAACTATCTAGAACTTCTTTTGTTTTTCATCACATGAAACACTTTCGTCCGGCGTTCGCAGAGCGCTTGAGTGAAGTTCGTGAAGCGTTCACAGGTGTTTTGTTGATCACATGTAAAAAAAGTTCTTGTCGTGCATTCGTACGTAGAACGAACGGACGCAGGAACGTAGATACGAACAAACTCCCCCTCGAACGTAGCCTTCCGTTGGAAGTTCATCGGGCATCCGTAGAGCGCTCAACCGGCGTTCATAGAGAGCTGAGCCGGCGTTCAAACCCGTCCCCCTCGTCGCGTGGGGGGAATTAAGTCATAAATACGCCTAAGAATATGTGAAAACGCCAAGAACCAGTAGAGAGGGATGCTTGTGTGTTGTGAGATCCAGTTTTTGTCTTGCCATTCCTTCACGGGGTTCTGGTCGAGAGTTATGACCTGAGAAGCCGTAACTCAGCCACACTGGCAACTCATAAGAGATGCGGCTCACAAAGAAGGCGTTGTGAGCCTTGCTGGGGGAATATATATTTTTTTTTTGGGGGGGGGGAGGTGTTTGACATTTGGGGTGCTGTTGGGGGGGTGTTTGTTTGTTTGTTTGTAGGTGCTGGAGGATCGTGTGTAATTGTTTTGTAATTACTTTAGTGTAGTTACAGGATGAGAGATATTCTCGTGGGGGGTCTCTGTCTTGCCAGTATTCTTTGTCGTGTAACGCTTTGGTGCTACTGAACCTTGTGTGTGTGTGTGTGTGTGTGTGTGTGTGTGTGTGTGTGTGTGTGTGTGTGTGTGTGTGTGTGTGTGTGTGTGTGTGTGTGTGTGTGTGTACATGAACGTGTGTAGTCAGCTTAAGTGTAAAGGGGAACCTCTTGTTACCATCTTGAGCGACAGGTGTTCAACAGCACCTGGTGGCCTTGACCGTAACATCTGTTCCTCTCTCTCTCTCTCTCTCTCTCTCTCTCTCTCTCTCTCTCTCTCTCTCTCTCTCTCTCACTCTCTCTCTCTCTCTCTCTCTCTCTCTCTCTCTCTCTCTCTCTCTCTCTCTCTCTCTCTCTCTCTCTCTCTCTCTCTCTCTCTCACACACACAGAACTTTCTCCTTCAGATATGATACAAACTGGTTCAGTTCTTAGTAACAATATTAATTACTCAGATAACCTGGATTTATGATATAATTAGCTTAGATATCGTGATCACTTGTTCTCTAGAGAACTCTGCAAGAAAAAGAAACCCAGAGAACCAGAACATTCTTTGTTCTTCGAACCAGGATCTGTCAGAGTAAAATTAGGAAGGTCCCTAAATGTGTTTTAAAAAAAATTCCTTAATGTCTCCCTCTCTTATTTGTTTTAAACTAAGACTAGGGTTCATGAGGGCTGTCGAATGACGTATCTAGTGAAAATGCAAGCAAGAGCTGTTATCCTACCTCAGCTCATTTGTCACCTGCTCCTAGGGATTCATTTTTTTCACGAGAATGTACTTTGAGACTTACTATCGCATAGGGAACTATCACATAAGGCCCCTGGGGAAACTGCAAGCAAGAGAAAGGTGTAATCCTTCCTCAGTTCAGTTGAAGCCTACTCCTAGAGGTCCATTTATTTCATGAGCCTGTTATATGCATCAATAGGAATAAACTTTATTCATTAACCACATTAGGTAGCAATCCAACGTTAGATTAGGGTCATCATATAAGGAACAGGATGAGCCCGTAGCCAACTGTGTTCATGAGATCAGTTGAGCTGATCTCCCGTGTATTAACCTGTTGAGCGAATACGTTCCAGATGTGGGTCAGCCTAGAAATGATTTATCGCTGATGGAATGATGTTCTGGAGAAAAGCAGTTCTAGCATGAGACTAGAACGTTGAAGGCGTTGAAGGTTGAGAGCTTAGTGTTATGGGACAACCAACTACTGCTTGTCCAACTGTGTTGGGCCAGATGTGGAACTTTGAGAATATTTACCTTGTACATAACAGTAAGACCACTAGCGTCACGACGGTGTTGCAGGCTCTGATGTTCAGACCAGTTCCACCCGACTTGGTCAAGACTAGAGATGAGCATTCTGGCCCGTCTCTCCACTTTGTCCAAAAGTCTGATGAATGATGGTTGGTGGGGGGGGGGGAGGAGGCAGGTGATCCAGGAAAGGGGTTCGCTCTAGATGAGAGCAAACTTGTGCTTCATATAAGGTTTTGCAGCCACTGCTGTCAAGAAGGTGTGAGATACGCCGTAGTACTGTGTTTCCTGGCTGCCTTTTGGGCTAGGATTAAGGACGTGATTCTTCATTGTCACTGAAGAGTCGAACTTCATTCCCAAGATGTCAGTTTTTTTTTCTGTGAACTCTATGGGTTAGCCACCCATTTGCAAGCATGTCCGGTTTGCAATATGCAATCTAGTTATCATCAACGCTTGTGTTTTCTCAGCCGCAAATGTGACCTGCCATCTCCTACGATCAACTTGATGATTCTTGCAGCAATTGGCATTTCTATCTTTCTGTATATAAAGGTTAGAGTGCAGTCATCAGCATAGGCTGAACTTCAGGAACGAAATGAAGTAGATCGTTGAAATAGACATTCCACAGGAGAGGTCCCCAGCACACTACCCTGTGGAACCCTGCCACCAATTGAGTGGCTTTCGGATTCTGCTTCATTGAGGATCACTCTTAGAGTCCGTTTTTGAAGATAGTTATTTAATACTCTAAGATGGCGCCTGAGATGCCTGGTGCTTGAAGCTTCACTACTTATCCAGATTGCAAATCTCTCTCTCTCTCTCTTTCTCTCTCTCTCTCTCTCTCTCTCTCTCTCTCTCTCTCTCTCTCTCTCTCTCTCTCTCTCTCTCTCTCTCTCTCTCTCTCTCTCTCTCTCTTTTTTTCTCTCTCTCTCTCTCTCTCTCTCTCTCTCTCTCTCTCTCTCTCTCTCTCTCTCTCTCTCTCTCTCTCTCTCCTCCCCTACTACCAATAAAGCCTACAAGTGTCGCCCAGGCGGATCCCAAAACATTCTTTATTTATGATAACTTCTTGAAAGGAAACCTCTCATTTTTCGCATGCAAATTACGCCTTTGGCAGCTCGATTTCAAGACAAGAGTGTGACGGGGCACGTACGAGGTTTCGTGATCAGAATATATATAAATATAAATTTTTTATATATCTTTTTTTTTGGGTGGGGGTCGGAATTAGATACATGGATTCGAAGTCGAGGCCAGAGGATCAGATGCGGTACTTGTCTTGCTGGGACAAGAAAGGTTGTACTGTATTGTTGCAGAAGAGGATGGAGTTTGTATTTGACGAAGGCGTTGTATATGTGTGTATGTGTGTGTACTCACCTATTTGTGCTTGCGGGGATTGAGCTTCGGCTCTTTGGTCCCGCAACCAAGGTCCCTTTGTGTGTGTGTGTGTGTGTGTGTGTGTGTGTGTGTGTGTGTGTGTGTGTGTGTGAGTGTGAGTATACATATCCAATATACATGTGTTGTACTTAATAGGACAAGTTACCTAACAAGTCAAAATTTCCTGAAACATATTTTTCACAATATTTTTTTTTATGGAATGATAAAGCTTTCCATTACATTATATAATTGTCTCTTTTTCGAATTGAAACTAACATATAAATGTTATCAAACCTAACCTAACCTAACCTAACCTAACATAACCTATCTTAACCTATCCTAACCTAACATAACTAAGTCAGTAATTCATTTTCGTAATATAATACAATAATATTAATTAGAAAAAACCAATTTAGAAAGAAATAGTTCAAAATAACGAAAAACTCTCTGCCTGTTAGGCAAATCGGGCCTTGCACACTAAGCCGAGAAGTGCGGTTCTGGCTATTAGCCACGACCTATATATATATATATATATATATATATATATATATATATATATATATATATATATATATATATATATATATATACATATTTATTACAGCGCCTCAGAAATGCGAAAGAAAACGAAAATGATACAACACTAAAGAAAATGGTTGTAAAATACGAGGAAAATGGGAATGACGGTGGTCGCGTTCTTCCAATTTCCAGCGATTGATAAAAATCGCTTCCAGTGAGTCACGACCCTGCCTGGGGGAGGGCACTGCGAACCCTTGTCCAGGCCGGCTGCCCCAAGTGCGTGTCCAGGGTTCGTGTCTTTGGCCCGTGTCTGCTGCCCAATGGTTATTATCTCCCCATGACCTTTTGCTAGCTAGTCGACCGGTCAGGCAAGGCCGGTGCCGGTGGTGGTGGTGGTGGATATAGGGTGCGTGTCCAGAAAGCGTGTCCAGAGTCCGTAGCCTGGAGTTCGTGTTGGCGGCCCGTGCCCACCACGGCCTACTGGTGATTAGTGGTGACCGCTATACCTGCTCCGGCCGGCAGACGGACGGACAGCGTGTGTGTGTGATGATGTTGGCCGTGATTCGTGCCTTTGAGCCCGTGTCTGCTCTGGACAGTGTCAGGCTTGCGTGTGTGTGTGTGTGTGTGTGTGTGTGTGTGTGTGTGTGTGTGTGTGTGTGTGTGTGTGTGTGTGTGTGTGTGTGTGTGTGTGTGCGCGTGTGTGTGTGTGTACTTTCCCATTCCTCTTCCACGACGGCAGCTCACATACACCCGGCCTCCTCTGCACGTTTCTATCACTACATTCCCTTGCTGCCTCCTTTACCACTAATCCTTTCCCTTCAACCTAACACATAACTCAAAGACCTCCTCTACTGTGGCTCCGCTACTCTTTAGGATTCCTAATTTCCTCTTCCGCCTCCTCCTCTCTTCCACCTGCCCTTCTCCCTAATCCTGCCCTTCACTTCTTGTCCACCCCTCCCCCCCTCCCCCCCCTCTATCTCCTCCTCCCTTCACCTCCTCTCATACCCCCTCCCCCCATAATCCCACGAGTCCACCCCCTCCCCTACCCTAGAGCAGCATCCCGGCCCCAGGGCTGAGATGAGCCCAGAGAGGAAGACGCTCCAGCATCCATGTACACGTCTGTGGGATGCTGGGAGACGCTCTGATCTCCCTCTGTCAAGCCTGGGGCTCCTCCTCCTCTTTCTCTTCCTCCTTCTCTTTCTTTTCCACCTCCTGGAAGGGAGTAGCGGCGCATGAGAAAAGAGAAGGAAAGTCGAGGCAGAGGAGAGAAGAGGAGTGGAAGACGAAGGGGGAGGGAAGAAGGAAGGGACGAGGAGGAGAGAGAAGAGAAGGAGAGTGGAGGAGACATGGAAGACAGTGGATAAAAGCTTGAGCAAGAGGTCATGGCAGATTAAGACCTGAGGGTACCAACTCAGCACTGTACCCCCCCCCCCCCACATCCCGTCACCCGTCACCCTTCACCCGTCACCCTTCACCCGTCACCCTCTACCCCCACCCGTCACCCTCCACCCGTCACCCTTCACCCGTCACCCTCTACCCCCACCCGTCACCCTTCACCCGTCACCCTTCACCCGTCACCCTCTACCCCCACCCGTCACCCTCCACCCGTCACGCCCACCAGCAGAACCATGTGATCTATCCGCCAAAATAAAAAAAAATAAAACACAAATGGTCAATGGACTAAAAAGTATATTTAGCTTAGTGACTTGCTCATTTATTTTGATTTTTAACTATTTATTTGGGTATAGATTTATTTAGTGATAATAAACTTCAGTATAAAATTGGGTGCAATGCAAAGACATAAAAACCAGTGATTGCCACAAAGAGTAAAAACTATTGATTGAAAACAGTATCTTCGCATTAGTCATATATATGAATGTGTTTGGATGGAGGTAAATAGGAGCTACCTCGTATGGGCCAATAGGAGCTGCCTCGTATGGGCCAATAGGAGCTGCCTCGTATGGGCCAATAGGAGCTGCCTCGTATGGGCCAATAGGAGCTGCCTCGTATGGGCCAATAGGAGCTACCTCGTATGGGCCAATAGGAGCTGCCTCGTATGGGCCAATAGGAGCTGCCTCGTATGGGCCAATAGGAGCTGCCTCGTATGGGCCAATAGGAGCTGCCTCGTATGGGCCAATATGAGCTGCCTCGTATGGGCCAATAGGAGCTACCTCGTATGGGCCAATAGGAGCTGCCTCGTATGGGCCAATAGGAGCTGCCTCGTATGGGCCAATAGGAGCTGCCTCGTATGGGCCAATAGGAGCTGCCTCGTATGGGCCAATAGGAGCTGCCTCGTATGGGCCAATAGGAACTGCCTCGTATGGGCCAATAGGAGCTGCCTCGTATGGGCCAATAGGAGCTGCCTCGTATGGGCCAATAGGAGCTGCCTCGTATGGGCCAATAGGAGCTGCCTCGTATGGGCCAATAGGAGCTGCCTCGTATGGGCCAATAGGAGCTGCCTCGTATGGGCCAATAGGCGTGCTGTAGTGTCCTTAATTCTTATGATTTAATTAGAGAACATAAACAACTTATAGGAATTATTTAAAAACATAAGAAAATCTCTCTCTCTCTCTCTCTCTCTCTCTCTCTCTCTCTCTCTCTCTCTCTCTCTCTCTCTCTCTCTCTCTCTCTCTCTCTCTCTCTCTCTCTCTCTCTCTCTCTCTCTCTCACTCTCACACCTACCCTCACAATGTATTATGCGCAATGTTTACAACTTAAGAATGGAGCCTCGCTGCTCATGAAGGGCCGAAACCGGGATTCACAAAGCACTTTACCCACTTACGAGATGGTCCAAAATAATTCATACGATGTGTTATGGACGCCCGAGTTACGAGCTGTGGAGCTCGTAAACTGCTTAGTAAATACAGACACCGCCACCGCCACGATAGAGGTATACCGACGTCGTAACTGGCCACGTAAGTGTTTGGTGAATCCTGACTCGGATCTTTGCTGTGGTAAGATGCTATCTTGTTATCTGGTCTCGCCTCAGATGTCCGCCAGATCATGTAGGAAGATAACAAGTCCATTCGTGGATTTTAAGCGTGAATTTACGACGCCGTGTACGTTAGTTGTTCGTGTTCTTTAATATAATCAGCTCTTGGCGCGAAAGGTTTTGATTTCCACAATGTTCTCTTCTTGGCCTTTTGTTCGCGCTATAATGCATGTGACGTCATGTCTGTTGGGTGGAATCATGGTGGTCCTGACGTCATACGGTGGCGCGGTGACGTCAGGGTAGTGATGTCATGAGGAGGAGAGAGAGGAACTAACGCCAGAATGTCTGTATGAAGCGATGTCTCTAACATAAAATAAAATCATTCCGTTTTCTTTATCTTTTTGGTTTTGAAGTTTTTCGGTTTTAGAGTCTTATTTAGTTTATTGTATATCATTCCCTTCCACGACCATACAACCACTTGCACTTTCCTTCCACGACCATACAACCACTTGCACTCTCCTTCTACGACCATACTCCCACTTGCACTCTCCTTCTACGACCATACACTCACTTGCACTCTCCTTCTACGACCATACTCCCACTTGCACTCTCCTTCCACGACCATACACTCACTTGCACTCTCCTTCTACGACCATACAACCACTTGCACTCTCCTTCTACGACCATACACCCACTTGCACTCTCCTTCTACGACCATACACCCACTTGCACTCTCCTTCTACGACCATACACTCACTTGTACTCTCCTTCCACGACCATACACCCACTTGCACTCTCCTTCTACGACCATACACCCACTTGCACTCTCCTTCCACGACCATACACTCACTTGCACTCTCCTTCCACGACCATACACTCACTTGCACTCTCCTTCTACGACCATACACCCACTTGCACTCTCCTTCCACGACCATACACTCACTTGCACTCTCCTTCCACGACCATACACTCACTTGCACTCTCCTTCTACGACCATACAACCACTTGCACTCTCCTTCTACGACCATACAACCACTTGCACTCTCCTTCTACGACTATACACTCACTTGTACTCTCCTTCTACGACCATACAACCACTTGCACTCTCCTTCTACGACCATACACCCACTTGCACTCTCCTTCTACGACCATACAACCACTTGCACTCTCCTTCTACGACCATACAACCACTTGCACTCTCCTTCTACGACCATACACCCACTTGTACTCTCCTTCTACGACCATACACCCACTTGCACTCTCCTTCTACGACCATACAACCACTTGCACTCTCCTTCTACGACCATACAACCACTTGCACTCTCCTTCTACGACCATACACTCACTTGTACTCTCCTTCTACGACCATACAACCACTTGCACTCTCCTTCTACGACCATACACCCACTTGCACTCTCCTTCTACGACCATACAACCACTTGCACTCTCCTTCTACGACCATACAACCACTTGCACTCTCCTTCTACGACCATACACCCACTTGTACTCTCCTTCTACGACCATACACCCACTTGCACTCGCCTCCACGACCATACACCCACTTGCACTCTCCTTCTACGACCATACACCCACTTGTACTCTCCTTCTACGACCATACACCCACTTGCACTCGCCTCCACGACCATACAACCACTTGCACTCTCCTTCTACGACCATACACCCACTTGTACTCTCCTTCTACGACCATACAACCACTTGCACTCGCCTCCACGACCATACACCCACTTGCACTCCACCGTGTTCCTCCCACACCTCTCTCAGAGTCCCATATACTTACTCAATAGCCTCTACAACAGCACAGCCCCGCTCCTGTGCCAGGTAAGTCCACTACGGGCTCACCATAGCCCGTGCTACTTGCCCCGCTCCTGTGCCAGGTAAGTCCACTACGGGCTCACCATAGTCCGTGCTACTTGGAACTTGTTCCGAGTAGCTGAATCTATAACAACAAACAACTCTACAACATCCTCTCGACACCTCTTCACAACCCTCCATTAGTATACGTATATATATAGACAAATATGTTGACCAAACCACACACTAGAAAGTGAAGGGACGACGACGTTTCGGTCCGTCCTGGATTGTGAGAATCGACTTGAGAATGGTCCAGGGCGGACCGAAACGTCGTCGTCGTCGTCGTCCCTTCACTTTCTAGTGTGTTGGTCTGGTCAACATATTTCAGCCACGTTATTGTGACTCCTCGTCTGCATCTGTATATAGACAAAGCCTTCAATGGCTTCCGTATGGGACGATTCCCGTGGGTTACTAATTAGAGGGGAAGAAGGGAAATTTCCCTCTTGTAGGACCTCGCTCCCTTCCCCCTCCCCCTCCCTAACTCCGCCCCAACACAACCTCCTGCCTTCCCCCACCCTCTCCTCCGCACCTCCCCCCTTCTCTCTCCCCGAAACAACCACGCCCCGGCAAGCAGGAGGGGCTAAATACCGAAAGGTCCTCATATGACCCTCCTGTGTGTGTTAAGGGGGTATACCTGGTGTGTGCCGGGGGAGCCCTCATAAGGAAGTGGTGTCGCCTTGCCGGACTTAACCGGAGAGGTAACTCACAGTGCCTCCGGATTGTGAGGTACTTTATCCACGCTTTCCGGGTCGCTGTCTGCTGGATACATTGTTTTGTTTTAAACTCATTCTCTCAATGAATGGCTCACTCATTCATTCATTCATTCATTCACTTCTATAGTGTGGCTCGCCATCGTTGCAAAGGGGGCAACAGCTTCCTAACACCAGGGGCGTAAAGAACGATCTGTCACATACGGCGGCTGGTCGAGTATTTACCAATCTGACTGTTGTTGTCAGCAATGACACGAGACAAGCACTATTCACTTGTGTGTGTGTGTGTACTCACCTAGTTGTGTCTGCAGGATCGAGCATTGACTCTTGGATCCCGCCTTTCGAGCATCGGTTGTTTTCAGCAATGACTCCTGTCCCATTTCCCTATCATACCTGGTTTTAAAATTATGAATAGTATTTGCTTCCACAACCTGTTCCTGAAGTGCATTCCATTTTCCCACTCTTCTGTGTGTGTGTGTGTGTGTGTGTGTGTGTGTGTGTGTGTGTGTGTGTGTGTGTGTGTGTGTGTGTGTGTGTGTGTGTGTGTGTGTGCACCCCCTTGGAGAAATGTAAGCAATAA
>NC_091173.1:18638215-18723215 GCF_040958095.1 Procambarus clarkii
TTATGTGCGTGTGTTAATCGGAGAGCGTGTGTGCTTTAGTGACGTGATTGCGTGTTATGTGTTTGTCTTTCATTGTATGTATATATGTGTGTTTGTATATGGAAGTAGAGTGAGCGTGTATGTGTCCAAGGAGTGTCACGGACACGCTCATGTAGTGCCCTCACCTCACACGCTAATGTGGTGTTTGTTTCTCCTCAGGTCAGACCGCAACACGTAGTCAAGCAAAGCGCCCAAATCGTGACCACATCTGCTGCTTCGCCTGCGCCTTCTGACCCTCTTCTGCACCGCATTCTCACCGTCTGCGTCGTCTCTACGGTCTTCCACGTCGCATCCTCGCCCTTAAGGTCGTGCCCTCGGCCCTAGACGACGCATTCTCGACCCTCAACGCTGCATCTTCGGCCCTTAACGTCACAACTCTCGACTAAAAGCGTCGTATCGTCGACTAAATACGTCGTATCCTCGACCAAAAACGTCGAATTCTCACCCACAATACGTCATATTGTCTCTCTTGCACACCCTTGATGTCAAGCCCTCGGCCCTTCGACACACACATGGTGTCCGCCTGCCGTCACACCACACCCCTGACGGCGCACCATTCACCCTCTGGCGTGAGGTCCTCGCCCCTGTGGCGTCACGCCCCGTCCCTCTACTGACGGCACGCCTACACCTGTTTCGTCCCAGCAGCGCCGTTCTCTGCGTCACCCGCAGCAGCAGATACTATGTCGTGCCCTCGGGCAGCAGACCCGCCAGCCCTGCACGTGGCCGCTCGTCCCGTGCCCACCAAGCCGACCCGACTCCTGTGCCCGGACGCCAATCATACCCGCCCGAGACGCCCACACAACACGCTCCTCGACTCCCCGAAAATGGGTATAACTTGTCCCGATCTTCTGCCCATCGAGAGGGTGTCGGAGGCCAGGCAGGAGGGGCCGACGCCGGCCTCCGACATGCCTTTCGACCTCTCCAAATCCGGCCGGGAGTCGAGTATGGCGTCGGCTTCCCGTCCCTTGGATCCGAACGACGCCGAGCAGCCGCTTGACCTTCGAGTAGATTTCAAGAAGCGACGGACGGTGGAGGACGAGAACATGAACCTCGTAACGAGCCCTGGCCGTAGTTCGCCTCGGGAAGCCCCGGGGCTACGAGTCTGCCTGCGTCAGGAGTCACCCGGATTACCGATGCCTTCTCCGTCCTCCTCGGGGCGCCCCGAGTCCCCGACGCCCTCAGACCGAATTATCCGACGGGTAGCGGACTGCTCGAGTCTGTCGTACCCGGTGCCACACAGCATGGCACCGGCGGCGCCCCTGCTGTACCCGCGGCCGCTGCCTCCCTCCCACCTCCTCTATGCCTCCGCCGGCAAGGAACTCCAGTACTCGCCTCTAGGGGCGCGGCCGGCGCTCACTCCGCCTCATTACTCCCTCATACCCATGCCAGGACGGACCTATCCCTACCCGTTGATGAGGGGCTACCTCACCGGCCCTCCTAGGCACCCGGCGCTCTACGAGGCCCTCAGCGAACGCCGCTCCGCTGAGAGCTCGCTGGCCGGGGGCGCGCTCGGACACCACGGCAAGCCCCGCGAGCGCTACTCGTGCAAGTTCTGCGGCAAGGTCTTCCCGCGCTCGGCCAACCTGACGAGACACCTGCGCACGCACACGGGCGAACAGCCCTACAAGTGCAAGTTCTGCGAGCGCTCGTTCAGCATCTCGTCCAACCTGCAGCGGCACGTGCGCAACATCCACAACAAGGAGAAGCCGTACAAGTGTCGGCTGTGTGAACGAGCCTTCGGCCAGCAGACCAACCTCGACCGACACATGAAGAAGCACGAGTCGGACGGCCCGACCATCCTGGATGGCGGCCACCGACGGCTCCTCCTTCCTAAGCCGCCACAGGAGGCGTGGAGGGGCCCGGCGCCCCCGCCCCTCACCCCCCTCTCCTCACATCCGGCCCTCACTCCCTTCACCCATTCTACCTTTTCTCTAAGCAGTACAACCTCCTCGGCCCACTCTCCGCCCCCCGACGCTCAGGACGAGGACGAGGAGGACATCGACGTGGAGAACGAGGACGAAGACGAGGACGGGGCCGGCGACGACAGACAAATCTCGTGTGAGGTGACCATCACTCCGGCGCCCATCAGTGTGGATGCTGCCGCCTCGGCCGGCGCCGGAGATAACATGGTGGAGGTGTGACCTGCATCCTGCCCTGCAGGTTCATAGTGTGCGGGTACAGGGGCATCCTGATGGGCACCCCGAGGGAGTTCCCAAGGGGCACCCCGAGGGTGTCCCATAGGAGGTGGGGAAAACGGCTTACCGGCAACAGAGTACAAGTGGATCAAACTTCCTAATTCTTTCTGCACCGACGCAAAACGGGAGTCTTGCAAATGTCCTACAAACACATGTCAACCCCAGACACAGGTATTATTACTTTATAGCATGTGCACCCAGCGTGATGCTGACATCTGTACAGGTGTCCGACATGTTTCTCTGAGAAAACTATAAGCGTGTGAGGCTCCTCGTAAGTTATACGTGTATGGTACAAGTATTCGACAATTCCTCGTGGACGTATGATAAGAAGTAAGATATATATATATATTTAAGACACCAGTGTACTTGCGTCTAAATAATGTGGTACAACAACCAAGATTTTTGTTGTTGTTTTTTCTGAGAATATTTCCAGATCAAAACTCGTACGAACTCCGACGAGCACCTGAGGAACCGCGAGGCCGCCTTTAGTGTACATCTGGATTCTTGGGCGACACTTAATATCTATTTTGTATCAGTTGTACAAAACGTTGTTGTAATATGTTTCCTGTTGCAAGAGCGAAGACGCTCTGTTACAAAAGCGAAGGAGCGCTGTTACAAGAGTGAAGGAGCTCTGTTGCAAGAGCGGAGGAGCTCTGTTACAAGAGTGAAGGAGCTCTGTTGCAAGAGCGGAAAAGCTCTGTTACAAGAGTGAAGGAGCTCTGTTGCAAGAGCGAAGGAGCTCTGTTACAAGAGTGAAGGCGCTCTGTTACAAGAGCAAAGGAGCTCTGTTACAAGAGCGAAAAAGCTCTGCTGCAAGAGTGAAGGAGCTCTGTTGCAACACCGAAGAAGCTCTGCTGCAAGAGCGAAGGAGCTCTGCTGCAACACCGAAGGAGCTCTGTTGCAAGAGCGAAGGAGCTCTCTATTGCTACAGTAAGGGAGTTCCTGTAGCTATTACACGAGGGCGGTGCCACCCAACTCTATCGTTCTCCAGTCACGTGATGATAAATCGCTACAATGAAAAAAATACACGTTACAGCTGTATCGTCCGCCTTCCTTTATTACAGTAAGCGTGTCTACTGTAATTATTAAAATTTAGACGAGAAACAAAAAAAAATTAATGAAGCTATTATACCGAAATTTGACAAAAATGCAAGTTGATGCAAAAGAGAATTCAAATACACACACACACACAAAAAAAAAGCCAAGGCTGACCTGACCTATTGCAAATTGGCTGACGAAGCAAGATGAGAATGGCATTACTTGTGACAAACTGAAACAGAACGATTGTTTGTGAGAAAATACTTAAAAATGTTGTGTCGAGGTGATGTGAAAAATGATCTAGAAAGCTTACTTGTCTTTTTTTTTTTTTTTTTTTTTGGTGGTGGAGGAGTGAAAAAGAATTATTGTGTGTTGTGATCTTCCTGCCATTTAATATGTGTTCTTGACCAAGATAAGATGATAAATAGCATTTGGAAAAAACGCTAAATGGAACAATTTATATATATAAATTAATCCGTCTTTGAAACTCACTCAAACACACACACACACATACACACACAGACATACTCACCCACATACACGAGCGTGCGCACACGCATATATATATATATTTATACGCACAATGCACGCAAACACTTGAATTCTTAAATATATCTAAAAAATAGATACGATATTTTAGTAAACACTAACGATTTTGAAAATGTTTACGATATTTGGGAAACACGCGTACGATTCCTGCGGACTGAAATTATTTCAGTCTTAATTTCACATTCGTGAAATTATTCAGTTTCACTAATGAATAGATTTGCGATTGCGGGTTCGTCTGCATATATGAAATATTTGCGTGTTAATTGGACTTTCAAGGAGGAGGAGTAGAAATTGTTCAAGGTATTTATTGGTAGCGAATATGTGGACTGATCGCGAATTGATACTTATTTCGCAAAAATTGATGCTGAATTCGCGAACATGCGAGTACTCTTTAGGCAAATACGATTTTCACGATTACGCATATACTGTTTAGGGATATTCTCTATTCACAAATAAACGCGTTTACGCGATTCGTTAATATACGAATTCTTATTCTATTCGTATAAAATACGAATTATACGCCATTCACGAATGTTCATTCGTGCGTTAATACTCTATTATCGACCGTGTAAATATAGCTTAAGCATATTAGTGATTCACGCCACACCAACACTACGATAGCATATATATATATATATATATATATATATATATATATATATATGTCGTACCTAGTAGCCAGAACGCACTTCTCAGCCTACTATGCAAGGCCAAATTTGCCTAATAAGCCAAGTTTTCATGAATTAATTGTTTTTCGACTACCTAACCTACCTAACCTAACCTAACCTAACTTTTTCGGCTACCTAACCTAACCTAACCTATAAAGATAGGTTAGGTTAGGTTAGGTAGGGTTGGTTAGGTTCGGTCATATATCTATGTTAATTTTAACTCCAATAAAAAAGAATTGACCTCATACATAATGAAATGGGAAGCTTTATCATTTCATAAGAAAAAAATTAGAGAAAATATATTAATTCAGGAAAACTTGGCTTATTAGGCAAATTTGGTCTTGCATAGTAGGCTGAGAAGTGCGTTCTGGCTACTAGGTACGACATATATATATATATATATATATATATATATATATATATATATATATATATATATATATATATATATATATATATATATATATATATATATATATATACATATATACATATATATATACGCAAGCCGTATATGTTGAATAATTCTCGATTCAATGTTTTACCGGGTATATACGAAATCCTCACCCCCCCCCCCCCCTCCCCTTTTAGCGTATATGTCGAGAGAATTTACGCAAAAAATGCGCAATATCCGCAGATGCGTGGATAGTTTGCGGGTACGGGCACAATTTGCGGGTGTGGCTCAATGTAGAGAATTTGCAGCTTGCATTAACTGTGGGAAAAGACTGAGGCCAATTCAGTAGTTACTGAACTTCATGGCCAGGAGGCTCCTTGTTCCATTGGTTATCTGTAAGTCTGACAGGTGCTCTCTGTTCCTTGGTCTTCTTCTACTGTTCCGTGGGCAAGTGACCATGAGGTGCTTGCTCCCCTGTTCCGGGAACGGGTTTCTCCCTGTCCCATGGTAAGACGTTCCGTGTTCCCTGGTCAGGTGTCTTCATGGTTAGGCGTTCAGGAGACTGGTGCTCTGAACTTTATAATTCATGACCAAACGCTGCTCCGGGCTCCGGGCTCCGGGCTCAATGTGTCAAGGAACAATTTGAGGCTGTAACCACTTAGCAACAAGAGGCTAATTGCAAGACGTAGATGCAGAGGTGTGTGTGTGTGTGTGTGTGTGTGTGTGTGTGTGTGTGTGTGTGTGTGTGTGTGTGTGTGTGTGTGTGTGTGTGTGTGTGTGTGTGTGTGTGTGTGTGTTTGTGTGTATGTGGGTGTGTGTGTGAGTGTGTGTGTGTGTGTTACAGGCCGAACCAATGCTGCAGGCTGCAAACAGGTGTCAGCACAGATGACGCATCATCTGTGCTGACACCCACCAATACGCACAACGTCTACGCATGCGTGAACGTGTCTTACGCAGTACAGGCATGCGGCGATAGTCCACAGGACTCACTGACCTACAGACGTCTAGATAATGTCATATATATATATATATATATATATATATATATATATATATATATATATATATATATATATATATATATATGTGCAGTGCCTGTGCAGTGAAGGTAACTGTGACACACAGACCATTCAGTTCATACCTCGTCACGTCTTTCCTGCAAAGAAAGTACAACTATATATATATATATATATATATATATATATATATATATATATATATATATATATATATATATATATATATATATATATATATATATATATATATATATATATATATATAGTTATATATATATACACACCCAGTGTTTCCACTGGTGGCCTGGGTTTCCTAAGACCTTCGGTTCTGAGTCAGTCATCTGGAGAAGTAGTCACGTATTCGGGGGGCCCCAATTTTGTGGAGTCGGAGCTCGTGGCTAGATGATCAGACTCCACAAAGTGCGGTGCGTGGATGGACGGACGTGCGTCTCCTTGACAACAAGTAGGACGCGACGGTACCAGCCCGATGATTCAGAAGCGGAAAACAACTTTACGTAAAATATATTATGGAGGTGCAGTCACGTGGGAGGGAGTGTGAGTGTGTGTCTCTCTCTCTCTCTCTCTCTCTCTCTCTCTCTCTCTCTCTCTCTCTCTCTCTCTCTCTCTCTCTCTCTCTCTCTCTCTCTCTCTCTCTCTCTCTCTCTCTCTCTCTCTCTCTCTCTCTCTCTCTCTCTCTCTCTCTCTCTCTCTCTCTCTCTCTCTCTCTCTCTCTCTCTCTCTCTCTCTCTCTCTCTCTCTCTCTCTCTCTCTCTCTCTCTCTCTCTCTCTCTCTCTCTCTAGTGGCAATCAACAGCGTGGATCGTCTTATTTTTCACGTTCGTTATTGGACACCGATTTGACTTTCATTTTTTTTTATGTTAGGAGAGAATGGGGTTTGTAAATGAGATGGACGCGTAGGTTTACACATTCACACACACACACACACACACACACTTACATGCTGCACACACACACACACACTTACATGCTGCACACACACACACACACTTACATGCTGCACACACACACACACACTTACATGCTGCACACACACACACACACTTACATGCTGCACACACACACACACACTTACATGCTGCACACACACACACACACACACACATACACTTACATGCTGCACACACACACACACACACACACACACACACACACACACACACACACACACACACACACACACACACACACACACACACACACATTATAAAAAATATATATATACATTCATGCATTTTAAACAACAGCACAAGCACTCTATATTACCACAATAACTGTCGTAAAAGATTTGTAAACAAAATCGCCTTTTGTTTGAGTTGGTTGATGAGGCTGTCAACAACAGCTGCGCTTCTCTCACCCATCGCCACTTATCATATACGTATTTGTCCCATGTATTTTCAGCTCATTCTACCAAACTGCTACTTTGTAAGTAGCTCAGTTTGACCTTACTCATGACCCCCGCCACCGTGCCTTAATTATATATAAGAATTTATGTATGCATCCCCCCAAAGAACTCATCCGTCCATGTTCATTGAGTCACGGCAATAAAGCTCATTTAGCCTACTTTTATAGGAAAATAATTACTATTATTAATTATTTGTATTTTTATTATGACAGTTTTATTGTGACTTCCTTATTGTTATCTTAGAGCATCTGTTTCCTCATTCAAGATCCAGGCCACCCCAGATCTCACCCCCCTTTTAATATATATATGTAATGTTTTACGTTACAAAATAATTTATGATTAGACAAATCTGTAGATATGTAATTATGGAACTTAGATTGATTAAAATGTCAAAGTACAAACGTGTTATAATTTTTCATTTTGTCCCATTTTTTTTTTCTGGTGAGGAAAGATTTGTCAAGTGGACGAAGGGTGGTGGAAACTGTTCCATATTTACATCCAGAGTTTGGGAGACTTCGTTAATGCTGTCAGGTAAGAATTCTGATCATTTATTGCCAGTAATCTTAGAACATATTTACACATACACAAACACACACACATATTCACATACACGTAAGTAAGTGTATGTACGTGTATTCACCTCAACTAGGCGAGTACACGTTCACACACACACACACACACACACACACACACACACACACACACACACACACACACACACACACACACACACACACACACACACACACACACACACACGCACGCACATCTACCTTATCCAATGTAAGATGAACGTTCTACAATCTCTCTCCGACGTAGTCAAGGCTGTGTTTAGCAACACGATCCCATCCAGCACAGTTCCGCTTCTTGGCGCGTATAGCCACTGATAGACTTTGTATGTGTGTGTGTGTATATATTTTAACTAATACAGAAGTTGACTGACAAGCCAACATAGCGCAACTCAGCGGCCAAGACGACGTGTATTAGTAGGCTTGGCCTCAATAACCTCTTACAACACATTTTAATGAAATCTGACCCACACAGTTGTTTTAAAGTCATCGAACTGTGGACATCATTGTTTAACGGGAATTTCGCTGTGTTTGCCTGACTTTGTGTGTGTGTGTGTGTTTCAGAGTGCTATTAATGTGATTTTGAGTGTTATTTTTTCAGGTGTGGGGGATCTGCTAGTTTCTTTCCTACAGCGTGATAGTAAATTTTGTTTTCTGTTTGACGATTAATACTTTCTGCTGTCTGTCTGTCTGTCTCTACGGTCTCTCTCTCTCTCTCTCTCTCTCTCTCTCTCTCTCTCTCTCTCTCTCTCTCTCTCTCTCTCTCTCTCTCTCTCTCTCTCTCTCTCTCTCTCTCTCTCTCTCTCTCTCTCTCTCTCTCTCTCTCTCTCTCTCTCTCTCTCCCACATTAGTGCCACGCCCTGCGGCACAGTACAAGGGCATTACCTTCCTCCTAGTGACGCCGCCCTTCAGCGCTCTGCATGACCGGGCCGTCACCGTCACCGTCACACCATAATTATGATCCACACGCGTCACACACACATGATGACGACGGATGGGTGATGCGGCGGTCCTTGAGAATATACCTGCATCAGGAAGACGTCTGTTGGTAGGTATGTTTGGGTGGGCGTGTGTATATACTCTCACACTCTCTCGTGGCCAATAATCTTTTATTAAATTAAATCCCAGAGAAGCACTCACCGCTTAGAACTGAAGAACACGAAGCCCCGTTGTTCTGCTAACATACTGCTCAACCCCTCTCTCTCTCTCTCTCTCTAAGCTTCGCAAAGTAGGTACACAAAGCTACACAAAGTGGCCGCAGTTATAATCTGCTGGTTAATGAAGTAGGTAAGATAACAGGAAATATTTTTCCACAAGAGATTTGAGTGATATCGATTCCAGGAGGAGACTTCGTCATCTTAATGCAAGGTGTACCACACAGGTAACCCCTTTGCAAGTAATCCCATAGAGCTAAAATGGGGACCCATGGTGTAATTAATTCCTTGCATTTTTTTTTATTAATACTTGAGGTACATCTGCATTAGTGCAACTTCCCCTAGACTATATAAAGTGGAGTACAGTGTGTCAAAAAAGCTAACTAGGTGATACTAAAAAATCCCCATCACACAGGATGGTTAGTCATACAGAGGAATGTGATAGGCAGTCTGCACTGACAGACTCCGGATGCATTTTTAGGATATCATCAACACAAGGGTGAATAAGGTAGCAGTGGTAATAATAGTCCCCATCTCGCAGGATGGTTAGTCATACAGAGCCATGTGTTTAATAGCCCGCACTGGCAAATTTTGGGTACACTGTGAGGATATCTTCAAGAATACGAGAGTGAATAAAGTAATTGCAAAGCTCCAGGTACCTCATGCCAACTGGTCTGAAAGGTCTAATAACTGGGCATTCGGTGATGTAGTGTGGGAGATCATGCCGCAGTTCCTGCTCACAGAGTTTGCAACTGGAGTGCTCAGGATTGGGAGATCCGTCACCTGCAGCCACCTGCCACAGATAACGGTAACCTAACCTGATCCTTGCAACCACTACGTCGCACAGTCTGGTGGACGTTTTGTGCTCCTTGTAGGTAAATCCCAATCACCAGTAAACTCTACGGATATTCGTCACCTCGTTTCATGAAAACTCGTATATTCAGTGTACTTGTAATGATCCAGTGTCTGTTATAAGCCTACAGGGAAAGAGAATGGTTTGTCGTACAAAGAAAACTTTATTAATTCTACATAGAGCAATTGTTTAATGTTTACTAGCAAGGAAAGTTTATATAGCTACATGGAAAGAAAATTTTCCTTAGATATAAGGAAAGTATGACGCTTTTTTGTAATTTAAAGGAAAAGATACTAAGAAAATCTACAAATGAAAAAAAACAAGTAATATTTTTTTTTATTTTGTTGTTGTTTCATATAGATTTCATGGAGATAAAAAAAATGTTTATAATTATATGTAAATTGAATTCAATGTCTTCAGGTTTTTAAACGAATTTGCAGTAATTGTTAATTATTCTGACATTTTAATTATTATTATGTTATTATATATATTTCCCGACAGCCAAAGTTTTTCATGTTGCTTTGGCTTCACCATACATGACTGACAGCACATGGTGAAGCCACAAGCTTTGGCTTCACCATACATGACTGACAGCACATGGTGAAGCCACAAGCTTCATCATGGCCCCTGTATTCAGACCTTATGGGTCTGTATCCAGGCAGTGTATCACCCCTATAGCCCTGTATCCAGACAGTGTATCACCTGATGGGCCTGTATCCAGGCAGTGTATCACCCCTATAGCCCTGTATCCAGACACTGTATCACCTGATGGGCCTGTATCCAGACATTGTATCACCCCTATAGCCCTGTATCCAGACAGTGTATCACCTTATGGGCCTGTATCCAGACATTGTATCACCCCTATAGCCCTGTATCCAGACAGTGTATCACCTGATGGGCCTGTATCCAGACAATGTATCACCCTATGGGCCTGTATCCAGATGTATCTGCTCTCCTTTGCACTATATAAAGCGTTTAATAATGAACTGGTCTCGATAATGGGCAAAAGAATGTAAAAAGAAGTCAGTTCCCATTCTTCCCTTCAACAAGGACGCGCGCGTTGCTGGAGAGCCTGTAAGACGCTGCGCATTGTACAGACAGACTGTCTAGGACACATTGCGGCAACTTTTTACCAAAGTTCAAGTTCAATGAAACTTATTGAGATAGTAAAACACATCCCACAGGGATAGAGCAGCTATAAGGGTGCTGCTACCCTTTATTATCATCCCCTCCTCCAACCCAAACGAAAAATTAAATATTTACTTTATGTTTTTAGTAAGTTAGTGCAGTTTTTGACATATTCAGCGGAGAACCAACTGACAGGATGAATTTCCTTACAGTATTAAAACAATTTTTTTTTCTGAAATAATAATTAATATTATGTATAGTTATGTCTGGGTGAGGTTAGGTAAGGTGGCTTGGTTACGTTGATTTAGGGATTATTTACACTACAGGCTGGAGGTGAACCAATCACGTCCTAATGAACAAATTCACAAGGGCAGTGACGAGGGTTCGAACCTACGTCCGAGAGGTTCCGAACCACGTCCTAGCTTGGCACGTGGCTAGATGGCCTGTCAGTCCAGATATTACCCGAAGGTAGAGGTTTGGTTAGTCAGTATTTGACTTATAGGCTGTGACCCCTCACACAGCCCTTCGCTTAGACGACGGGCTGGTACTGCAGCCGAACAAGACATGCGCTGGCCCTTGTGCACTGCACCGTCACATCACCAGGATTGCATTATTTCGTGTTTGTTTGGAAAGTTTCGTGAGGTGGCTGACGACTTTTGTGTTTTATGACCTTAAATTATTATTAAATTTTCACGTGAATGTTATTTCATTCCTATTTTCCTTTTAAATATATGCTAGAATATCCCTCAATAACATAAGTAAGTAAAAACGTCCATACTAATATATGGCCGTGCGAGGTTGATCCTATTTCTTTCCAACAAAACTCATTCATGTATGTCTAACTTACGGTTGAAACAATCCACCGATCCTATATCTATTATGTTACCCGGTAATTTCTTCCACAATTCAACAACCGTGTTTCCAAACCAGTATTTACCCAGGTCTTTCCTGCTGTCAGTATAGTTGCTGGAATTACCATAAAACCATCCTAGTGAACCATATTACCGTACCAAGAAAACAAACTTTTATTGATTTATGAAGCACCGAAGTAAAAAATTCCACGTACGAGACCGTATCGTTTTGTTGACATTAGACTTTATCCATCCAGTGGCGTCACTCACAGCCGCACTGTTTGTCCACTTTCGCGCAAGTTGTCGACACACTCCTCTTTCAAGTTGAGTGCCAGAGTGCTTGAGGTTGAGAGTGTCTCGCCTGCACGTCGAGGGTAAATTTGACATTGAGAGGATCCTCGAGGTGACGTTCGCCGGTGTATCGGCCCGGTCTCGCCTGCACGTCGAGGGTAAATTTGACATTGAGAGGATCCTCGAGGTGACGTTCGCCGGTGTATCGGCCCGGTCTCGGAAATATTTGGTTATTTTTAAAGTGGTTTACGAAAGAGGGAGTTAAATTTACACTCTTTGGGTCGATCTACAAAGCGTGTGTGGGGGGGGGGGGGTATTTTTTTCATGGGGTTCAGCAGCCTGTCCTTTCGAGTTGCAACAACGTCAGAAAAATGATGTGCTAAATTGCAACGAGTCTAGCCTATCCAAGGCCCCACGAATGGATAACGTAATAGCCATTAAATTTAGCGAGCCGCTGTGATTTATAATACATCATATTTTGACGTTGGTGATGTTGACGTCAATATTCGATGAATTATTCGAGTGGAAAGGTTGCCTAAACGTTAGCTGTTGTTTGTCATCTTGACGTAACACACATCTCTAAACTGTGATTGGCTGCTCGAGTCATCTCTTCAGGATTGTGATTTGCCCCCCCACCCCCCCCCCCTCTCCCCTCCCCGCCATCCCCAATCCCCCCCCCCCCCAAAAAAAAACAGTAACGACAATTCCCTACCCTCTAGTTCCTAGATAATAATCTAGTTCATCATCACGATTTAACCAGCGTCAAATTTGTAATAGCCTGACCCAACTAGAGCCGTTATAAACCTGACGCAACGCTCCTAAACTATTCCCTACCCTCTAGTTCCTAGATAATAATCTAGTTCATCATCCCGATTTAACCAGCGCCAAATTTGTAATAGCCTGACCCAACTAGAGCCGTTATAAACCTGACGCAACGCTCCTAAACTATTCCCTACCCTCTAGTTCCTAGATAATAATCTAGTTCATCATCACGATTTAACCAGCGCCAAATTTGTAATAGCCTGACCCAACTAGAGCCGTTATAAACCTGACGCAACGCTCCTAAACTATCGACGCCGTTATAGTTGCCCTCCACCCGCCTTTCCCTAGTTCAGAACGAGCGTCTTATTTATCTAAGACTACAGCACCCAAAGTTCCACGGAACGGACGACCCTGGAAACACAAACCGTAACTGCTTCTATTTTCCGCTTGTTACAACTTGTAATAAAGTTGTTACATCTTGGCTTAACGTGTTTATGACGTATTAGAACATTGTTACAACTTGCTATATTGGTTGTTATAACTGGTTAGGAGGTGTTAAAACTTGTTCGAACGTTGTGCCAACGTCGTAGTTTCGGTGTGTGTTTGGCGGGGATAGACTGTAAGCACGGCACAAGATAACAATTTCTGCCCGAAACGCTTTGCGTAATAGTGGCTTTAGGCATTGTATGTACTAGCTCTATCTATAAAGCCAACAAACTTTGTAAAATCTCTTTATGTATGTACCTTTACCTAAATAAATATTATTATTATTATTATTATAAGTGAGAGGACAGGCTGAGGACGGCGGAGCTGAGCAACGCGAGTCGATAGTAGTGTGTTAAGGTGATATTCTTTGACTATATTAATTTTGAGTAAGCGAGCTCGAGAACGCTTATATATATTCTATATGCACTTATATTTTATTTTTTGACTGGAATTCTTAAAAATATATATGTATGTATATATTTATATACGACATATATATATATATATATATATATATATATATATATATATATATATATATATATATATATATATATATATATATATGTCGTACCTAATAGCCAGAACGCACTTCTCAGCCTACTATTCAAGGCCCGATTTGCCTAATAAGCCAAGTTTTCATGAATTAATGTTTTTTCGTCTACCTAACCTACCTAACCTAACCTAACCTAGCTTTTTTGGCTACCTAACCTAACCTTACCTATAAATATAGGTTAGGTTAGGTTAGGTAGGGTTGGTTAGGTTCGGTCATATATCTACGTTAATTTTAACTCCAATAAAAAAAAATTGACCTCATACATAGAGAAAAGGGTTGCTTTATCATTTCATAAGGAAAAAATTATAGTAAATATATTAATTCAGGAAAACTTGGCTTATTAGGCAAATCGGGCCTTGAATAGTAGGCTGAAAAGTGAGTTCTGGCTACTAGGTACGACATATATATATATATATATATATATATATATATATATGTCGTATCTAGTAGCCAGAACGTACTTCTCTGCCTACTATGCAAGGCCCGATTTGCCTAATAAGCCAAGTTTTCCTGAATTAATATATTTTTTCTAATTTTTTTCTTATGAAATGATAAAGCAACCCATTTCATTATGTAAGAGGTGAATTTTTTTTATTGGAGTTAAAATTAACGTAGATATATGACCGAACCTAACCAACCCTACCTAACCTAACCTAACCTATCTTTATAGGTTAGGTTAGGTTAGGTAGCCGAAAAAGTTAGGTTAGGTTAGGTTAGGTAGGTTAGGTAGTCGAAAAGCAATTAATTCATGAAAACTTGGCTTATTAGGCAAATCGGGCCTTGCATAGTAGGCTCAGAAGTGAGTTCTGGCTACTAGGTACGACATATATATATATATATATATATATATATATATATATATATATATATATATATATATATATATATATATATATATATATATATATATGTATATAAAATATCAGTATCAGTTAAAATATTAAGACGCTAAAAACAAAATAAAAGATATGCAAAAGTAGCAAATAAAAAAAAGAGAAATACACACAAAACATAAAATAAAACATAAAATAGACTTAACAACAGAATTCGAGACGCTGAAAATTAGCCACCTGTCCTCAGGCCAGGCTCGTTCAGGCGGCGGTCGATCCCTAAGACTCGTTCATCTACGTTTTCTGTATATTCTAAAAAAAAAATCATCTAAGATGTAAATTAATATGATTAAATATTAGAAAATTTTGTATAATTAACCTTAGGTTCTGTTGGCAATTAACTGTATTTGCAGTGCGTGGTTGAAGCATTTACCGAGTTGCAAATTCGAACAGAGATCGTCAGAGAAGCTATGTTCGAGAAATGTTCGAACGTCAACATAAAAAAAATGTCAACAGATATAAGTCGTGTGTGAAGCGTATCGCCTTAATAAACAGGGGCCAGATTCACGAAAGCACTTACGCAAGCACTTATGAATGTGTACATCTTTCCTCAATCTTTGACGGCTTTGGTTACATTTATTAAACAGTTTACAAGCATGAAAACTTCCCAATCAACTGTTGTTATTGTTATAAACATCCTCCTGGTGCTTCGGAGCTCATTAACTGTTTAATAATTGGAAATAAAGTCGCCAAATATTGAGAAAAGACGTACAGGTTCGTAAGTGCTTGCGTAAGTGCTTTCGTGAATCTAGCCCCAGGGGCCAGGAATCAACAGCCATTTACATGAGTATTTACGAGCCTGGGGCCAGATTCACGAAGCAGTTACGTGAGCACTTACAAACGTGTACATCTTTCCTCAATCTTTGACGGCTTTAGTTACATTTATTAAACAGTTTACAAGCATGAAAAATTGCCAGTCAACTGTTGTTATTGTTATAAACAGCCTCCTGGTGCTTCGGAGCTCATTAACTGTTTAATAATTGTAAACAAAACCGCCAAAGATTGAGAAAAAGATATATAGGTTCGTAAGAACTTGCGTAACTGCTTCGTGAATCTTTTCCCCTGAACATCTTGTCTCAATCTTTGGCGTCTTTGTTTACATTGATCAAACAGTTCACGAGCATCGAAAAACTTCCCAGTCTAATGTTATTATTGTTATAAACAGCCTCTTGGTGATTCGGAGTTCGTCAACTGCTAAATAAACGTAAAGAAAACAGCCAAAGATTTAGAAAAGGGTTCACAGGTTCTTAAATACTTGCGTAATTGCTTGATGACAATCCGACTCCTTGTGAATTGGCGAGTGAACAATTGAGTTGAGGACTCGAAGTTGTTCCGTTCAAGTTTCATTTTGGCTATACAGATACATTCTCAGACGTTGAGAGCTCGTCGAGGACAATTGGAGGTCAGGACAGTTGACCTTAGGAGTGAGTCATATTCCATTATTTTTGGGCTGTCGAAGGAGGGAGCACACCTTAGGAAACAGGTCAGTCTGGGCAAAGCCAGGCACCTTGTGAGAAGGTACAAAGCCTCGTGGGCGTCCAAAGCCCCTATTCTTCCCTCCATGTGATCTCGGTGATCTCTCTGTGATCTCACAGTGAGATCACTGTGAGTGAGGCGGCGGATAATTTCTTCATCACGATCTCTTAAACAGCAAAGGACGCAACTTTGCCTAAGGAGGCAAACATGATCGGTAAGAAATAGCATTGTTCTTGTAGCTACGCTGTGTCAGGCTGCCCACGTCTCGATCGTTGCAGCTCCAACAATTAAAAAGGTAAACAGTTCCAGGTCACAGGGTAAAGGTAGGTAAAAACAAAAAGGTAAAAAAACAGGGTAAACCTGTTTTCAACAGGTTCCAATTCCATAATTATTGGTAAACACGAACTGAAAGTAAATGAGTGAGTAGGAATGTCTAATATAAGGAAATTTGACATAATGAATATCCTTAAGGACTATGGGAATTTTAAACGAGAGGTAACAATTTTTTATTAAGGAATTTCCTCAAAATCCTGCAAAGTACTTTGCATGCAAAAACATTTAATTTAAAAACCTGGTGGAAAAAAGTTTTAATTGTATCCAACTTAATTAGTTTAGTGTAAAAACTTAAATAATGTGAAGGTGATGCGGACAATAACGTGACTGAAAATGAGACATTCAATCTTCTTTTAAGTGAGGACGTTTCGGTCCATCTTGGACCACTATCAAGTCGTGTAATGGAAAAGAGCGATTGAATGATCGATTGATTGATTGATTAAGATTAAACCACCCAATACATGGGCATGAATACATGGGAGATTAAATCACCCAATACATGGGCATGAATACATGGGAGATTAAACCACCCAATACATGGGAGTGTGTGCTTACCAAATAGTAAGTAGCAGGACGTAGGTGGTAAAAAAAATTCTACCACAGACGTGGCCACATATTTACAGCGCTAACCACATCTATACATTTTTTTTAGTGAGTGGGATGTCTTTGGTCGTATAAAATTTTCAAGTGTATCTGAGTCTCTCGACCGTAAAAGAGCGATGACTGACTGAATGGTGAAGATTAGGTTTATTTATTGATTTATTTATGCATATACAAGAAGGTACATTGGGATTGTGAGGACACATAATATGGTAATTACAATCTTGTAAAGCCACTAGTACGCGCAGCGTTTCGGGCAGAAACAATTGATTACTATAGTTTGATTACGAGTTTACTACAACTTGTAAATTTACCACCAATATTAGGATAAAAGAATAAGCTCGAAATATTCTATTTTTTTAATTAATCACAATTTAATAATCAAAAGTCAAGCATAAGTGTTTAGGGTTCAAGTACGAAGCCAACTTATGCACGTGCGAGCGATCCTCACAGATAAGAAAAGATTCTGATCATTTATCGATGATCAAAAATGGGTTTTAATTTAAATAGACAATTATCTATCCGTAGTTTCTCAACATCACACCGAAACACGTTTGTGACGTGGGATTAGATGCTTTTTACTCCATAAGAAACTACCCCCCCACCCCCCACCGTAACTACCGATAAGATTGTATTTGAAAGCTAGAATTGTAGCTTACAAATTAGAATTGTAAGCTAATGGGGGAAGTTAATTTAAATATTATACCAAAATAGTAACGCAGGCCAGGTCAAGAATGTACCCTCACGGTGGTACTAAACAAATGCAACTTAATGGCACACAAATTAAATATATTATAGAGTGGTGACACATTATATCTATCTATCTTAGCCGGGAGAGTGGTAATTATCAGGAGTAAGTGCTAAGTCTTTGCCACTGTATATCGCTTGGGAGGGATGAGGATAGGGATTTAGGATAGGATGGAGGGAAGGAAGGAATTTTGCCCAACCACTTACACAATCAGATATTGAACGCTGACTTGCAAGAAGTTGCAAGTCTGCTTTCTACCTTGCAAGAAGTGGCAAGTTGACAGTCTACCACTTCACAGTAGACCTTGGCTATAACGTCCCAACCAGTCCTCTTACATAGAACGTCGCTTTCCGCTCGTATGCGTTACCTAAGACAAAAAAATTGAAGCGGCTGGCGAAAGTGACGAACTGTCCCGTTTTCTGTTTTGGGTCCTCTGGTAGGTTAGGAGACGATACTTTAAATTGACCGTTTTCTTGACGTTGGGAATCCTTAGGAGATTCTCAGCTCCTTAGGAGAGAGGAGCTGGGATAACCTGGAGAGAGCAACTGAGAAGGATAATCAAACTACACATTATAAATATAAATTTAGTAACACGTAGATAATACTAATAAATGAAGCAAATAACATTTTTTAACTATATCAAATCTTAGAGAAAACTAATTTGGTTATATTCACCCAACCGTCTCAAGGCTCGTGCAGCGGTATACTCAAGGGTAATAGAGTGTCTATCTCTATTACTGACATACATTATTGAAATACTATCCTGAATGATAATGGAAACTCAGTGTCTATCAGTAATCACTCGGTATACAATTCACGAGTTAACTCAAATGAATAATCACGAAAGCACTGATAATACAAATGAATAAATCAGGAATAATAATAATTCCAGTCTCACTAAGTTCACTTTACCAAATAAAGTTAGATTGTGAGCAACAGTCAAAGAAAAACAAATTTCTACCTTACATATATTTCCTCCCTTTCCATATCCCCTTCCTTCCCCTTCCCCAACCCTTCCTATTCCCCCCTTCCCCCTTCACCTGCTTCCCTGTCGGGTGGTGGTGATCTAGTGGCCCGCTGGGAGGTCGGTGACCCCGGGTCAGAGGTCACCTGGACCCAACCAGCCCCCACGACAAATACACCATTACGCGGCCTCACCTCCAATTTCACTGATACGGTGTAATATAGTACGGTGCGTCTGGACACTTTCGTTTTTGGTGAATTGAGGAGGGGGGGGGGTGATGGGCGTTTGGAAGGGGGGGAGGGTGATATATGGGGGTGGGGGGGGAGAGAGTGTGTGCTTACCAAACAGTAACTACTGGAAGGCGTGGTTCAGCTATTCCTTGCCCCAGTCTAATAGCCTTGTCGCACCTGTTGCGTTATAATTGCACTTTTTCCTCGAGATTCAAATTATTTTGTTGAAATGGCCTTTAAGAGTTCTGGATGGAGGTGGCTTCCACAACTTCTTATTTTTCAGTGTTTCTACTTGTTGACCAAGTATTTCCTCCCGTGATTTTTGACTTATTTGCGTTTCCAGCTCTCACCGTTGACCTACGGTCATCTCAGTTCAAAGAAACTATCACATCTTAATGATAAAGGAAGACGATCTCGGTGACGTCCCATGTCACTTAAATGGCACCATAAATGGCGTGATTTAAATGGCACCATATCCCATCTCTGAACGTACCGTTAGTATTTTGTTTTTACTGAGCCGTACCAGTTAGTATTTTGTTTTTACCGAAATAATACCTGGGAAAAATGAATAAATACAACCCAATAAGAAACATTTAATATGCAATGGCACATCCTCGCTTGAACGAAATTGTCTGCAAACAATTCTTCGTCCTTCTTGGTATGAGTCAGTTTGACTCTCCAAGAAGTCAGTATAGTGTTAAGTACGACTGATGAATCAAAACACTGGTTGTTTATTCTCATTTAGTTCTTCCAGACCATTATAAACATTACTCGGTCTTCTTGAGATGATTTCGGGGCTTAGCGTCCCCGCGGCCCGGTCCTCGACCAGGCCTCCTTTTTGTTATACACACCTTCCCCAGGAAGCAGCCCGTAGCAGCTGTCTAACTCCCTAGGTACCTATTTCCTGCTAGGTGAACAGGGGGCATCAGGGAGAAAGAAACTCTGGCCATTTGTTTCCGCCTACACCGGGGATCGAACCCGGAACCTCAGGACTACGAATCTTGCTTAGATTTTCATGTAATGTGTCGTTTGAAGAAAAGGTTTGTATGTACTGGCTGGTGGTAAAGGAAAGGCTTGAGAAAAAGAGCACTTCATTCAGTATCTTTCATATCATCAATCATCCATTCTCTCTTTCTTTCCATAATCTATTCTTTCGTTTCATCCATATTACCCTCTTTCGTCCTATCCTTCTCCGCCCTAAGTTCTTTATTATGTTGTCCTCTTCTCATTTATTATTATTACCGGGAGTTTCTTTTCCCTAGTCGATCATGTCTCTCATTTTCTTTATCATTACCTCTCTCTCATCACCTGGTACACGGGCTTCTTATTTCTTATTTTCTCATCTCGGCATTACCATTAGACATTCTCCATCATCATATATTTCTTCCTCTAAAACATCCTCTTCTCCATTATCTAATTCCTCTAAAACATCCTCTTCTCCATTATCTAATTCCTCTAAAACATCCTGTTCTCCATTATCTAATTCCTCTAAAACATCCTGTTCTCCATTCCTCTTAAACCTCCTGTTCTCCATTATCTCATTCCTCTAAAACATCATGTTCTCCATTCCTCTAAAACTTCCTGTTCTACATTATCTCATTTCCCTTAAACATTTCTCTCTCTCTCTCTCTCTCTCTCTCTCTCTCTCTCTCTCTCTCTCTCTCTCTCTCTCTCTCTCTCTCTTCTGCATCTCATCATCTTTAACCTCCTTTCGCTCTTATCTCGGTTCACAGAGCGATCCACTTGCTGGCAGCATCTCACGACTCTTTCTCTCTACCTCCACTCACTCTCATCCCCTCCCCCTCTCTTCTCCTCCTTCTATAACCCCTCTTCTTCTTCTTCTTCCCCCCACCGCCCGTCCTTGCTCCCCTCTCCCTCAAGCCGCTCACGATACCCCCGTACTCAGGGGGTATCGCACCGTTCAACAGCGGCGTTCACTCGCCCGGCCCACCCACCAACCCACCGGGCCGGTGATATATGTGTGAGATCAGAGGGGCGTGGTTCGTGCTGGGGTATCGCCTGCTGGCTTGATCGGCGGGCTTATTGCGCCTGCCCGGCACGTTGCTGGGGACTTTCTGGACAGCTTGTTGGGTCTGTGTTTCCTGCGCAGGGGTCTACCTGTTCTGTCTACTAGCTGTTGTGTTTGCGTGTTCTTCTGCCTACTAGCTGTTGTGTTTGCGTGTTCTTCTGCCTACTAGCTGTTGTGTTTGCGAGTTCTTCTGTCTACTAAATGTGTTTGCGTGTTCTTCAACTAGACGGCATTTCTGCCGTGTTCGAATGAGGTTTCTCCTGTACCTGAATGTTCTGCTCTGGCTGCTTCTTCTGACCTCCTTATTGCCTGTGTCTTGCCTGCCTGCCCTGCCCTGCCCTGGCCTGCCCTGCCCTGCCCTGTCCTGCCCTGGCCTGCCCTGCCTTGCCCGGCCCTGGCCTGCCCTGGCCTGCCCTGACCTGCCCTGGCCTACCCTGGCCTGCCCTGCCCTGCCTACAGTACCAGTCAACCTTCCCAGCCATATATATATATATATATATATATATATATATATATATATATATATATATATATATATATATATATATATATATATATATATATATATATGTCGTACCTAATAGCCAGAACGCACTTCTCAGCCTACTATGCAAGGCCCGATTTGCCTAATAAGCAAAGTTTTCCTGAATTAATATATTTTCTCTAATTTTTTTCTTATGAAATGATAACGCTACCCATTTCATTATGTATGAGGTAAATTTTTTTTATTGGAGTTAAAATTAACGTAGATATATGACCGAATCTACCCAACCCTACCTAACCTAACCTAACCTATCTTTATAGGTTAGGTTAGGTATGGTAGCCGAAAAAGTTAGGTTAGGTTAGGTTAGGTAGGTTAGGTAGTCGAAAAACAATTAAATCTTGAAAACTTGGCTTATTAGGCAAATCGGGCCTTGCATAGTAGGCTGAGAAGTGCGTTCTGGCTACTAGGTACGACATATATATATATATATATATATATATATATATATATATATATATATATATATATATATATATATATATATATATATATATATATATATATATATATATATGTCGTACCTAGTAGCCAGAACTCACTTCTCAGCCTACTATTCAAGGCCCGATTTGCCTAATAAGCCAAGTTTTCCTGAATTAATATATTTACTATAATTTTTTTCTTATGAAATGATAAAGCAACCCTTTTCTCTATGTATGAGATCAATTTTTTTTTATTGGAGTTAAAATTAACGTAGATATATGACCGAACCTAACCAACCCTACCTAACCTAACCTAACCTATATTTATAGGTAAGGTTAGGTTAGGTAGCCAAAAAAAGCTAGGTTAGGTTAGGTTAGGTAGGTTAGGTAGACGAAAAAACATTAATTCATGAAAACTTGGCTTATTAGGCAAATCGGGCCTTGAATAGTAGGCTGAGAAGTGCGTTCTGGCTATTAGGTACGACATATATATATATATATATATATATATATATATATATATATATATATATATATATATATATATATATATATATATATATATATATATATATATATAATATAAACTGAAAACTCACACCCCAGAAGTGACTCGAACCCATACTGCCAGGAGCACTCTGCTGGCGTACAGGACACCTTAGCCACCCGACCAACACCCGGAAATAGCCTCAGCTACCATCCTCTTTTGTCCGGTCATGTTGGTCGGGTGGCTAAGGTGTCCTGTACGCCAGCAGAGTGCTCCTGGCAGTATGGGTTCGAGTCACTTCTGGGGTGTGAGTTTTTAGTTGCATATAGTCCTGAGGACTAAATGTGTGTGTGTGTGTGTTAGAAAATTATAGAGAATACATTTCTAGCATCGCAAGAAAGGTCCTTAAACCAGTCATAACGCAGTCAGGGCACAGTTAAGAGCCGAGTGCCCCAAGGCGCTGTGCTTGCCTGGCATATTGGTTATTATTTAACCTGGCATCTTGTTCTAAACTCTACAAAATCTTTTGTAAATTAGTATTTACAAATAGTGGGTTCTAAATGTAAATTTATTAAATTTTCTTTGCATAGAATAATAGAATATGAACTAATGAGGCCGCTTTAAAAAAACATAATTTTTAAAGTAACAAGTTTTTAGCGTGAGGAATACACTGATAGGGATATATTGACAGCTATACAATGACAGTGTATCTTGAGGTTATCTTGAGATGATTTCGGGGCTTTTTAGTGTCCCCGCGGCCCGGTCCTCGACCAGGCCTCCACCCCCAGGAAGCAGCCCGTGACAGCTGACTAACACCCAGGTAGTTTAGAATTTGTGTAGAACAAACTCAGTGAAGCGTCCGCGTGTCGTACACCCAGCCAGAGGAAACTGTGAATATTAGAAAACATTAGCTCTTCATCTCCCTAGAAAGTATCTATAATAAACAATGCTGAATACTTCTGTTAAATCTTCAAGATGAAACTAGACAAGGTCCTGCAGAAGCCCCCCCCCCTCCTTCCCCCTTACCAGACAGATTGGGATGCTTATGTGACCCTACGGCACACGGACACCAACAGCCTCACTGATCAGCAAGGAGCTGTGAGGCCTGAGGCTGATCCACCAAGGAGGAAAAGAAAACCCCGAAACTGGTCGATCGCCTGTCGATTCCCTGTCGCTACCGTGCCTGTCTACCGTGCCTGTCTACCGTGCCTGTCTACCGTGCTTGTCTAAACGTAACTGTTACATCCACCGTCCCCCCCCCCTTCACAAGTACAAGAACAACCATAACAATTCCATAACCCCACCACAACAAATACAACAACAATGAGTACTCCACTTCCTTAACCACGACAGCAACAACAATCTCTGCGTCAAATTAGCCCTCGAATGTCCCCGCTCCCCCACCCCCTCCCTCCCCCTCCCTCCCCCCCCCATCTTTAGATGCAAATTAGATGCAAATTACCCTGCAAAACATTATCGATGTTTGAACGTTGCACCGTCGCACTGAGGAGCTGAACAAAGGAGCCCAAGTGACCCAGGAAATCGTCTACACTACCCCTCGAGAGGTCTGTCGCCTCCTAGTCGCCCTCGTCAGCGTGCCGGGAGGACGACGGGCTCGCGTCGGAGGACGGTACTCGAGTGGACGCACTCCCAGTAACGTCCCGTCGGAGATCTCTCATCATCTGACAAAAAAAGTGTGAAGGAATGAGTAGCCAAGAAGAGCTGTAAGACGCTACACGGAGGGTGAAGCCCGAGCCAAGACGCAGCTATCGTAAACGCTACACAGAATTGTGTATGAGAAGGTGCTTGGCGAATCTGAATGTTGCCAAGCGAGCCTCGGGGGGTCGGCGGCGGCGCCCCTCATTCCCCAGAGAGAGAGAGAGATAGAGAGAGAGAACCATCTTCCCAGACCAAGACAATACGAAAGCGGAGAGTGTTAAGACTTCCCTTGGGCTCTTGTGGCGTGCTTGGCTGTATACAATGCATCATTTGCTTTCTAATAAGACGAGACCAAATAGGCTTGAAGAAATGGGGGTGGGGGAGGAATTATTGAAACATGTTGAAATGGAGAGAGGCGAGACGAAATAGGGTAGGAAAGAGCTATAGAACTTTAATCATCTTAGGTTATAATAGGGTGTGGAAACTGGCACAAAATTGGGTTGACGTTCCCGAGATTCGTGAGGGATATTGTGTGTCTTTATGCCCGCTTGGCATACATTATTTTCTATCACTATACGTGTATCATTGTATTTAAGTACATGAGCCACAATCTTTGCCCATCCTTACCTTCATCTTTCTGTCACTAAGCAGTACTTATGATGATTGTGTGATTCTCTTGTTGGTCGCGTGTCCCAATCAGTATTAATATGACACTACTGAATACACTGTGGTGATACACTGTGGTAATACACTGTGGTGATACACTGTGGTGATACACTGTGGTAATACACTGTGGTAATACACTGTGGTAATACACTGTGGTGATACACTATGGTGGTGTTGTCAAAGTCTAGATTGAGGTGGCAGTAAGCATTACTAATCTCTGGATTAGTTTTGGCCATGTTTAGAGTCTTATTGAACGAGTGAGTGAGCCTTTTTTTCATATATATCATTATATTTTGCAACACTTCTACTCTGCCTTTGAAAATGTTGACAGGGGTCAGCGAAACGCATCTCTGAGAGTTAGACCTTATTGGAGCTGTAAAATGAACTTGGGAGAGTTAGTTTGTTGACTTCCTTCTCAAGTGAAGAACATAAGGAATATCAGAGAAGATTTGTGCTAGAATCACTGGTCTGGTCTCACTCTTTCTGTTATATTTAGTAACATATATCTATAAGAAAGACTTCTACGAATATATATATATATATATATATATATATATATATATATATATATATATATATATATATATATATATATATATATATATATGGGGGCCTAGTTATGCTCGAGTCAGCCCTGTCTCTCTCTCTGTCTCGGGCTCTCTGTCTTTGTATATCTATAACTATGTCTCTTCCTTGTCCCTGTCTCACTATGTCTTCTGTCCCTCTGTATGTCTGTATTTATTCTCTGTCTCTTGCCTGTTCTGTCTGTATCTCTGACTCTCTTGGTATATCGGTCGCTCTGTCCCTCTGTCACTCTCTCTCTCTCTCTCTCTCTCTCTCTCTCTCTCTCTCTCTCTCTCTCTCTCTCTGTCACTTCCTGTCTTTTTGTACCCCCTCTTTTTTTCCTTTGTCTCTGATTCTCCCTCTGTCTCTGTCTCTCTGTGTATGTCTCTTTCTCCCTTTGTCACTCTCGCTCTCTGTGTTTCTTTCTCTGTGGCTGTGTATCTGAATCTCGGTTTATCTCACTGTCTGATTCAGTATCTATAGAGCACTACGAGGCAAATTCTGATAATTATTATCAGACCAATTCAGATGCTGTTGATAACGGAGAAATGCTGATTATTATTATTATTATTATTATGAAGATAACTATAAGGCCAAGTTTGATTGGCCTTATAGTTATAGGACTTTATATATTCCTTCTGATGTGCCAGAAGGAAAGAAAGTGAGAGATAAAGGGAGAGAGAAATGGAAGATGGAAGGAAAAAAAGAGGGAGGGACAGGAGGATGCAGCCTAGATGTTTGGGGCTAGCCTCACTCAACGTTGCATCTTGATTCCCGTGGGGAACATACCCAACATGGTCGGGTAGGGTGTTCTACGGTCACACACCAATGACTGGGTTCGGGCTTGGCTAAATATTTAGAACATTTTTATTTGTTTTCTGACAGGAATATGGAATATTATTCACTGATCTCGAAGAAAATGACCAGGAAATCTAATAATTATCCTTTGTCCATATTGGCATTAAGCCTCTTTTGGTATGTGTGTATATATATCTAACTTTATTTGAAAATGTCATTACATAAATATATATATATATATATATAATATATATATATATATATATATATATATATATATATATATATATATATATATATATATATATATATATATATAATCATATGAGAGAAGAAGAGAACAAGATGGATGGATATACGCCTGAGACTAACCCACAATTATTGACTTTGTGTGTATTAAAATCGTCATAATTTTTAAAGTTCCGTGATTTTATCGCACTTTCCACCTCCTTTGTTATCAGTGTCAGACCGTTGCTTTGTGCAAGGCTGTCTGGTCTGTCTGCAACATTCCACCTCAATTTTGGTAAATTCTTTTTTTTTTAGGGGGGGAAAGGGACTACATTTTATATTAGGCCGTATTTCTTAATGGTATGTATTATAAGGTGATCTGTAATTCTCGCATGCCACGGGGTTATTAGTTATATATATATATATATATATATATATATATATATATATTTATATATATATATATATATATTATATTTGGTATTTATAGGTATTTCTGTTTTTGAGTAATGGTATTTCTAAAATATTTGTTAATTTATTTTTTTAAATTTATAAATGTATTATGGGTTGTTGAATACCACAGATGGTTGACTACCTCCTGGATGGTTGGCCAACGGATGGTTCACTGCCTCCTGGCACAGTGTCGTTTCTGGGTTATGCAACAGGCACGCAAATATAAGGTCAGCTATTTATTGCCCTGTCCATCCAGCCTGTCCACTTGCCTGCCTGTCTGTTCTCCTGCCTGTCTGTCTGAACTCACCCGAGTGTGCTGGCAAGGGTCGAGCATTAGCTCCCAAGCCCTAGTCTTTGAAATCGTTAGTGCTATTAATACACTGAATCACTCCCTATGTCTCATTTGTTCTCGGTGTTTTAGAGTAAATAATCAGCGTTCAGTTGGTGTGTTCTCTGCGTTTCTAGTTCCCACTCGTGACGTCAAGACCTAGCCCAACTTATTTGGAATTTTTTTTTTTAATTTTTTTCGGCAATATCTCGCACGTTGTTGTCATGTGCAGTGTGGTTTTGAGTCGCTCAACTCTGACAGAACGACTAATGGTAATTTTTTTTTTGTGTGTGTGAGAGAGTATAGAAGGAAGTACCCGGCTGCACCTTGGTCGCAAACCCCCTCCCCCCCTTCTTTTTCCCATTTTTCAATTTTTTTTCTCCTTTTCTCTCATTTTCATGCCATTTTCTGCCATTTACCGCCCCTCCACCCCCTCTTTTTGCTCCCATAGACCCCCCTCCCTACTTCATCCCACTCCTCCTCCTTCTCTCATCCTCCCTATCTTCCAACCCCCTCTTCTTCCCCCCCATCCCCTTCCACGCCCTCAACCTTTCCTCAGAAAATTTATTATTGTGGAGCACTGGAAAAACTTTATGGATACCTCGTCAAATATGTTAAGCTTGGATCCATGAGACCCGCATGGGGGGGGGTCTGTACATTGCGAAATTTTCTTAAAACATTTAACTTAGGCTGACTGGGTCAGCCTATGTCCATCCCACACCACAGACTATTCCCCTGCAGAGTTGGGTGAGGCGAACCCCCCAAGCGTTTGGCCTCCACCCAATTCCTACTATTCTATTACCCTCTCCTATTTGTCTTCCCATCGCTCATTCCACAACCCCCCTTCTATTTTCTAATCTCCGTCTCTCATTCTACTTTCTTCCATTCTCCTCCTTCTTCTCCCCCCCCCCCTATCCCATTCTTTCCTCTCATTCTCTTCCTCTCATATTTCCCTTGCCTCCTTTCCCATAAGCTCCTCTATCTCATTCTCCCCCCTCTCCCTTCTTTCCCTTTCCCCATCCCTCCCCCTGCCTCTCTAGATGCAGTGTAAACAAAGGAGAGGTCAAAGGTCACTCTTCAGCTGGAGGGGAAGGAAGAGGGAGGCTGTGAGGGAGAGAGGGAGGGAGGGAGAGAGGGAGAGGGAGAGGGAGGGAGAGGGAGGGAGGGAAGGGTTCGAACGAGCTGCTCTCAAGTGATAGATGGAGGCAGAGCGAGGAAGCTGGTAGGAAAGAACTGTAAATTAAAAAATAGATAGAGAGTGGATTGGATGAAATTGAAGAGAAGGAGGAGGAGAAGGAGTAAGAGAGAGAGAATAAATGCGTAAAGGGGAAGAGGTAGGGAGGTTAAGGGATGATCAAGGGAGCAAGTCATCGCCTCCTCCTCCTCTTCCTCCTCCTCCCCCCTCGGGCAAATCTAGTTTTTGTCAATAGTCAGGAGATAAACACCTCCTTGAGTGAGAGATGCACTTGACACTGCAGTTATTACAATGGTGGCGAGGCAGCAACCTTGTATCTATATGTACATGCTCTATGTACCTCTCTATAGCACCTCTGCCCGCAACACGCAATAACAATTACGAACTTGAAAGGTCAAATTCAATAAGGTTGACAAAATAAGGTTAAAGGGTCCCCCATGAAGTATTTGTTGGACGGGTGACTGTGTGTGTGTGTGTGTGGTGGTGGTGAAGGGGGTTACAGTGATGGTGAAGGGGGTTACAGTGATGGTGAAGGTGGGTTACAGTGATGGTGAAGGTGGGTTACAGTGATGGTGAAGGTGGGTTACAGTGATGGTGAAGGTGGGTTACAGTGATGGTGAAGGTGGGTTACAGTGATGGTGAAGGTGGGTTACAGTGATGGTGAAGGGGGTTACAGTGATGGTGAAGGTGGGTTACAGTGATGGTGAAGGTGGGTTACAGTGATGGTGAAGGTGGGTTACAGTGATGGTGAAGGTGGGTTACAGTGATGGTGAAGGGGGTTACAGTGATGGTGAAGGTGGGTTACAGTGATGGTGAAGGGGGTTACAGTGATGGTGAAGGTGGGTTACAGTGATGGTGAAGGGGGTTACAGTGATGGTGAAGGGGGTTACAGTGATGGTGAAGGTGGGTTACAGTGATGGTGAAGGTGGGTTACAGTGATGGTGAAGGGGGTTATAGTGATGGTGAAGGGGGTTTCAGTGATGGTGAAGGTGGGTTACAGTGATGGTGAAGGTGGGTTACAGTGATGGTGAAGGTGGTTACAGTGATGGTGAAGGTGGGTTACAGTGATGGTGAAGGGGGTTACAGTGATGGTGAAGGGGGTTACAGTGATGGTGAAGGGGTTACGGTGATGGTGAAGGGGTTACGGTGATGGTAAATAAATAACGAGGCCTAGAACAAACAATGTTGGCTAGGCCTTGAATTGCAATGTTGGTTACACCTAGACGCCAAATGCAGGTTAGGCCTAGACACAAGACGCTGCGAAAGAGGTTAACGTATATGTTATATACACCGCTATATCTGAGAGGACTAAGTAAATGTTGCCACGTATATCTTAGGATTTGGAAGATACTCTGAGAGATCCATTGGAAGATCCAGACACCGCCCATCTCCAACGATTTTGCCGTAGCAGCCCGGCCTCATCAACACCTGGCAAATGTTCATTAATCCAGCCACAAACCATCCTTGTTCAAGAATGAGAGACTTTACACACGGGTCACAGCTGATCACGTGTGTGTGTGTGTGTGTGTGTGTGTGTGTGTGTGTGTGTGTGTGTACTCACCTATTTGTTCTTGCGGGGGTTGAGCTATGGGTGTGTGTGTGTGTGTGTGTACTCACCTAATTGTACTCACCTAATTGTGCTTGCGGGGGTTGAGCTCTGGCTCTTTGGTCCCGCCTCTCAACCGTCAATCAACTGGTGTACAGATTCCTGAGCCTATTGGGCTCTATCATATCTACATTTGAAACTGTGTATGGAGTCAGCCTCCACCACATCACTTCCTAATGCATTCCATTTACTAACTACTCTGACACTGAAAAAGTTCTTTCTAACGTCTCTGTGGCTCATTTGGGTACTCAGCTTCCACCTGTGTCCCCTTGTTCACGTCCCACCAGTGTTGAATAGTTCATCCTTGTTTACCCGGTCGATTCCCCTGACAGATTTCCCCTGTGTGTGTGTGTGTGTGTGTGTGTGTGTGTGTGTGTGTGTGTGTGTGTGTGTGTGTGTGTGTGTGTGTGTATCTATTTTTCCTAGAGCAGTGTCTCCTCCACGTGCTGTAACTACCAATAACGACCACCACAACCTAACCGCCAATCATAGCCCATGTTAGGTCTAACTATCCAGCACAATTTAGTATGAAAAAATATTACCTTATATTTGAGGAAATACTAATTATGAATACGCAGGTTAAAATGGATGAATCCGTCTTTGGCTTGGAAAGCCTAGCCTGATGACAAGTTGCTCTAAGATATATCATGATATCGTGACTTGATTGTGTACTTAGAAACACCGTAGATTAGGCTCCCCATTCACTGCCCCATTTAATACGAATCGAATATTATTGTAACAATAGCGGAAGATTGAATGTTGTGGTCGAGAGAGATGAAGACTGGATATAAAGAGAGCATCATTGAGCAGCTGCACCAGCATGAGCAGCTGCACCAGCATGAGCAGCTGCACCAGCATGAGCAGCTGCACCAGCATGAGCAGCTGCACCAGCATGAGCAGCTGCACCAGCATCCCTGGTGAGTGTTGTGTGCGGCTGAGGCAAATTTTCTAAATTTTCAATTTTTCAAATTTTCAAAGGTACTTAAAATGACCTTTTGGCCCATGCGAGGCGACTCATAGAGCTATTAGCTCTTGGACCCCGCCTTTCTAATCAATTTGTTTTTTCCTCAATTATATCTTCTACATAATTTTTTCTCTAAAACACACACACACACACACATACACACATCCCCAGGAAGCAGCCCGTAGCCGCTGTCTAACTCCTAGGTACCTATTTACTGCTAGGTGAACGGACCCGGAAATCGAACCCGGGCCATTAGGACTACGAGCGCTGTCCACTCAGCCGCGAGGCCCCGTACTTAAATGTGTGTGTGTGTGTGTTCATGTCTACTCTTCGCTAGAAACTAGTTTCCTGGATATTTGCCATATTAATCAAGAAACCTATGTCTGGACCAGTATTTACCCAGGTCTTTCTGAAACTAACCTTATTTAATTTGAATAGGTTTTAGGCCTTTTAACCCTCTCCGGAAAGTCTTCAAAGTCACCACAACAGCTGACTCTCCCAAGAGCAATAATAATTTAGTAATGAAAATATTTCAACAGTGTAGATACGCTGTAAAATGTCACACCACAGGATAAACACAGTCTAACTCTGTTACATGCGTCACACCACAGGATAAACACAGCCCAACGCTGTTACATGCGTCACACCACAGGATAAACACAGCCCAACGCTGTTACATGCGTCACACCACAGGATAAACACAGCCCAACGCTGTTACATGCGTCACACCGCAGGATAAACACAGCCCAACGCTGTTACACGCGTCACACCACGGGATAAACACAGCCCAACGCTAATAAATGGGTGACAATACATGATACAAGTATCACAGCGTGACGTAGTGTAGACAACATAAACAAAACGTGAGGTTAAGGTGGGAGGGGGAGACATCTACCAGCGACCACCGGCACAATCTCTTCCGGACCGGAGGCTCTCCTTGATTGTGGACCGCCCGAGGCCGCACCTTAAAACAACTTTGAACTGTTATTGTGAGTTGTGACAGTGCAGCAGCAGCAGCAGCAGTAACAGCAGCAGCAGCAGCAACAGTAACAGCAGCAGCAGCAGCAGCAGCCAACCCGTTCTCGCACTTTCGTATAGTCAATATTGACTTATTAAATACGTGTATATGTGACATACTAAACATACTAGTTTACCTTGAAAAGTTTCATAGAAAACACCGACCTTACCTAACCTTCTAAGTATGTTAGGATAAGCATCTTATTGCTTCGTAATTACAATTATTACTTACCCTATTATAGGTATAGGTTAAGTAATAATTGTAATTACGAAGCAATAAGATGCTTATCTTAACATACTAAGAAGGTTAGGTAAGGTCGGTGTTTTCTATGAAGCTTTTCAAGGTAAACTAAAATATTCACAATAAATTAGCATGTCACATATGCACTTATTTAATAAGTCAATATTGACTGTAAGAAAGTGCGAGAACGGGTTGCAGCAGCAGCGCGCATGGGGGTGCTGACAAACGCCTTTTTCTTGGAAGATCTACCAAGAAGAGTGCACATCGTGGTTGAGTCGGTAATGCATGGGGTGGGCCTCCGTAGTTCAAGATTGCGGGTTCGATTCCCTTTTTGTCTTTTAGGGGCATCAAGAGCTTTATAAGGAGTTTAATAGTAGACGATGTTGTGTTAGTTCCTTTCAAATTCTAACTGAGATGTGTGTGTGTGTGTGTGTGTGTGTGTGTGTGTGTGTGTGTGTGTGTGTGTGTGTGGGTGTGTGTGTGTGTGTGTGTGTGTGTGTGTGTGTGTGTGTGTGTGTGTGTGTGTGTGTGTGTGTGGGTGTGTGTGTGTGTGTGTGGGTGTGTGTGTGTGTGTGTGTGGGTGTGTGTGTGTGTGTGTGTGTGTCCACAAAGCACTAAAATATTGCTTAGTAGCAGGGCTAATCACTAGATAACTCACTCGCCTAAATCAACAATGGCAGAACTTGGATTACTACGTTGGGAGCATTGAAGTCACCACGGTCTCTGGGTGTCTTCTGTACAGAAAATACAAATGACATAAACACTCGCACACGGCTGAGTGGACAGCGCCAGGGAGTCGTAGTTCTCAAGGCACGTAGTTCGCGACTCCTGGCACGAGACCCAAACAATGGGGACAGAGTTTCTTTCACCTGAGGCCGCTGTTCACCTAGCAGTAAACAGGTACATGCAGTGCCTGGAAGTTAGAGGGGGAGCTGCTACGGCCAGCATCGTGGAGATGTGTGTGTGTGGGTGAGTGTGTGTGTGTGTGTGTGTACGTGTGTGAATGTGTGTGTGAGTGCGTGTGTGTACTCATCTATTTGTGCTGTGTGTGTGTGTGTGTGTGTGTGTGTGTGTGTGTGTGTGTGTGTGTGTGTGTGTTTACTAGTTGTGTTTACTAGTTGTGTTTTTGCGGGGGTTGAGCTTTGCTCTTTCGGCCCGCCTCTCAACTGTCAATCAACTGTTTACTAACTACTTTTTTTTTTTTTTTTTTCACACCACACACACACACACACACCAGGAAGCAGCCCGTGACAGCTGACTAACTCCCAGGTACCTATTTACTGCTAGGTAACAGGGGCACTTAGGGTGAAAGAAACTTTGCCCATTTGTTTCTGCCTCGTGCGGGAATCGAACCCGCGCCACAGAATTACGAGTCCTGCGCGCTATCCACCAGGCTACGAGGCCCCCTCGTGTGTGTGTGTGTGTGTGTGTGTGTGCGTGAATAGTATAAATGTAGGTTGGAGAAATGATAGAGAGAAAAAAATCAATAAATACAAATAATAAACACAAAACAAACACACACACACACACTAAAGCTGGGAAGAGAGAGATATAGACTATAAGAAGGGAATGAGAATGGGGGGGGGGAAAAAGGCGAGATATAGACAAAGAGGCAATTAGATAGGCAGGCAAGCGGACATACAGAGGAGAGAAGGAAATAATGTGACTGGTCGCCCCATGTTGCAAGTTGAGTCACATATTGCAAAGCAGGAGTGTCCGGGGTGGGGTTGGGTTGGGGGAGGGAGTGTCCGAGGTGGGGTTGGGTTGGGGGGGGGAGTGTCCGGGGTGGGGTTGGGTTGGGGGAGGGAGTGTCCGGGGTGGGGTTGGGTTGGGGGAGGGAGTGTCCGAGGTGGGGTTGGGTTGGGGGAGGGAGTGTCCGGGGTGGGGTTGGGTTGGGGGAGGGAGTGTCCGGGGTGGGGTTGGGTTGGGGGAGGGAGTGTCCGGGGTGGGGTTGGGTTGGGGGAGGGAGTGTCCGGGGTGGGGTTGGGTTGGGGGGGGGGGAGTGTCCGGGGTGGGGTTGGGTGGAGGTGAGGGGGGGTTAGGAGGATGTCAGCAGGGGATAGAAGGAGGTCCGGAGGGGTTGGTGGAGGGGGGGTGGTTTGAGGGAAGGGGGAAGGACAGAGTTGTTGTTGTTAAAGATTCGCTACTTGGAACAAACAATTCCAAGTAGCACGGGCTATGGTGAGCCCGTAGGTACTAAGGACAGAGAAATGGAGTACATGATGTATTGCAAAATATATTAGCAATATAATTCAAAATAAAAGAAAACAGTGATAACAGTATAATGTTTATTATAATATTCACAATATTAAAAAAAAAATAACATACAGAAAATGTTAAATATTTTTCTTTAAGAATAAAATATAGGGAAAATATTGCAAAAACAGATAAAACAAAATATTTCATCATAACTTGTTATTTCTAAGCAACAAAGAACATGTAGAACATGTTCATGTAGAACATCTGTAGAACATTTTAACCTTTCCTGCTTTTACATATTATTATTACAAATGTTATTTTCACAAAAGCTGCTTTATGAGTATTGTAAAAAAAAAAGGGAAGGGAATTATCAGGGGGAAAGCGCCAAGCCATTACGACTATATAGCGCTGGGAAGGAGTCAGGATAAGAATTTGGGATGGGACGTGGGGGAGGGGGGGGGAAGGAATGGTGCCCAACCACTTGTGGACAGTCGGGGATTGAACGCCGACCTGAATGAAGGGAGGGCCGTCGCTCTACCGTCCAGCCCAAGTGGTTGGCTGTAAGCTTGGCCGGGCCGCCGCCAACAGCCTTCCATCACATGTGAATGATAGAGAGAAAAAAAATATTAACAAATACAAATAATAAACACACACACACTAAAGCTGGGAAGAGAGATAGACAAACCAAGCCACAAACCATCGTGTGTGGCTTGGCTTGTTATGTGGGCTTTAATTGTTCTCGTGTCTCTTCTTCTTCTTCTTCTTTATCAGTTAACTATAACGTCTTCCTTGTCCGTTTGTGAGTTATGCTACGGATTATAATGATCGCTGTAAGCAATTGTCTCCCAGGATGTTTAACCATTCGATGCCGAGATAAGATAAGTTATCTCTTGAGTGATAACTACCCGATGATCAGGCCTGATAACACCCCCCTGTTAGACGATGAGAATTAAAGAGCACCGGAGTAGGTGTCTTGGTCCATATAGGCGGGTCCTGTTTACATTCATCCCCCTCTCTCTGTTGGTCCATATAGGCGGGTTCTGATTATACTCATTCCCCTCTCTATTGGTCCATATAGGCGGGTCCTGATTATACTCATTCCCCTCTCTATTGGTCCATATAGGCGGGTCCTGATTATACTCATTCCCCTCTCTATTAGTCCATATAGGCGGGTCCTGATTATACTCATTCCCCTCTCTATTGGTCCATATAGGCGGGTCCTGATTATACTCATTCCCCTCTCTATTGGTCCATATAGGCGGGTCCTGATTATACTCATTCCCCTCTCTATTGGTCCATATAGGCGGGTCCTGTTTACACTTAATCCCCTCTCTATTGGTCCATATAGGCGGGTCCTTTTTACATCCCATCTGTTGTCCAGCCACTTGGGCTGGACGGTAGAGCGACGGTTTCGCTTCATGCAGGTCAGCGTTCAATCCCCGACCGTCCACAAGTGGTTTGGGCACCATTCCTTCCCCCCGTCCCATCCCAAATCCTTATCCTGACCCCCCTTCCAAGTGTTATATAGTCGTAATGGCTTTGCGCTTTCCCCCACCAGTCACAGCCCCGCTCCTGCGCCAGGTAAGGCCACTACGGGCTCACCATAGCCCGTGCTACTTGGAACTTTTTGTTCCAAGTAGCAAATCTTAAACAACAACAACATGCGCTTTCCCCTGATAATTCTCCCTCTGTTGGTCCATACTAGGCTGTGTGTGTGTGTGTACTCACCTAATTGTGCTTGCGGGGGTTGAGCTTTGGCTCTTTGGTCCTTTGGTGTGTGTGTGTGTGTGTGTGTGTGTGTGTGTGTGTGTGTGTGTGTGTGCGCGCGTGCTTGCATGAGGCGCTGAAGGAGGAGAGGTGGACCAGCCAAGCGGGTGATCAGATTTAGCGAGTGCTTGACGGGTTCCTCTCGCAAGATCTGTCTCGTTGCTTCGCCTGGTGGAAGGTGATGTGTTTATATAAACACTTCTGGGCCCTTTATAGGTGGAGACCGACGTCACTGTGAGAAGGTTAGGTTAGGGTATGACGGTATAGGTTAGGTTAGGTTAGGTTAGGTTAGGTTAGGTTAGGTTAGGTTAGGGTATGACGGTATAGGCTTTACGGTATGACGGTAAACAGGTTTTTAAGGGGAAACAAATGTCGTGGATTATCGTGTACTTATCTAGTTGTGCTTGCCGGGGGTTGAGCTCTGGCTCTTTGGTCCCGGTGTCTGTGTGTGTTCACCTAGTTGTGTTTGCGGGGGGGGGGGTTGAGCTTTGCTCTTTCGACCCGCCTCTCAACTCTCAATCAACTGTTTACTAACTACTTTTTTTCCACACCACACACACATACACACACACACCCCAGGAAGCAGCCCATGACAGCTGACTAACTCCCAGGTACCTATTTACTGCTAGGTAACAGGGGCATTCAGGGTGAAAGAAACTTTGCCCATTTGTTTCTGCCTCGTGCGGGAATCTAACCCGTGACACAGAATTACGAGTCCTGCGCGCTATCCACCAGGCTACGAGGCCCCTCTCGTGTTATAATCCAGTCGGGGTTGGCCCCAGTAGCGCCCTCTAAGAAATATTGCCATCTATAGCGACACCCATGAGATTTTCATGGCGTTTAAAATTGGGTGTGCTCTTTCCGTAGAGTTATTGGTTTGTAGTACTTCGACATATTCCATTTTCTGTGAGGAAAGGGAAAGAATGGTATGAAAGGAAGATGGAGGAGAGGGGCATGCTGGAAGAGTCTGGGGAAAGAAAGGGGAAGAGGGGGGAAATAGGGAAAGGGGGAGGGGGGGTACAGGGAAAGAAAGAAAGAAGGTACGGGATTGAGGGAGAGAGAAATCCTTAACTAAAATCCTTAAAGTAAATATAATACAATAACCAAGATCCCTAAACTAGTAGAATACAATGATCAAGATCCCCAAGACCAATAGGTTAGGGATCTTAGTTAAACTAATAGCTTAAGAGGTCTTAGCTATTGTCTTCTAATAGTTTAGGTATCTCGGTTATTGCATTCTAATCGAATACAATAACTAAAATCTATTAGCAAATCTAACCCCTAAGATATCCAAAAATACAACAAATTGACCCATAATCAAGGTCAGACATATTATAAAGTAACTGTTGAATACAACTGGTTGCGTGTAGTAGCTTATTCATCACAGGAGATAACGATTTGCTAATGTATCAAAGAGGGAGATGTCTCAATGAGGCGATGCCTCAATGAGGGGGATGCCTCAATGAGGCGATGCCTCAATGAGAGATGCCTCATGTCTGCACAAGTAGGATACACTCTCAAGATTGTATCATGTCTGTCACAGAGTCTCAGAGGAATCTGCAGCGATTATTGTGAGAGTGATGATGTATTATGCTCGGAGCTTAGAGCGTGAGATTAAAGCTTAGAGCATGAGGTTAGAGCTTAAAGAGAGAGAGAGAGAGAGAGAGAGAGAGAGAGAGAGAGAGAGAGAGAGAGAGAGAGAGAGGTAGGTTAGATGTTAAAGGGACCGTGAGGTTAAAGACAAGATGGAGCACGAGGCTAGACGTTGGAGGTAATATAAGGTTAGATATGACAGGAAGTATAAAGTTGGATATCATAGAGAGTATAAGGGTTAGATAACACTCTTAAGTTACCTTGTGTTCTGTTACTTTACCTGTCTAATTTATTTCCATGAAATATTGTAATTATATTCCAGGCAGGTTAGCGGAAGAATGAGAAACTTTTAAAAATGTGAAATTTTAAATTTTTAATCAATTAATAAATAAAGCATTCTGACACTAACATAATCTTTATCGCTCATTTTGATATCACGTTGAAGCAATAACTTTGGTCTGAAAACAAAATGGATATCGTCTTTTGTGGGGCTCAGCTGCTGATATCACCATTTGCTATGCGCTTTCCGCATCGTTGGTGTTTACGCATGTCGTGTCTAGCAGCCCGGGACCACGAGCTGAGCCTAACCTCCCCTGACAAGCGGTGGGTGAAAGGAACATTGCTATTGCGTTCCTCTCCATGTCTTACACACACACACAATAAATAAGTAAGTTCATCATCCAAATAAAATACCGTTTTCTATTAATTTCATAAAAACAAAAAATCAATAAATGCTAAAAATTCACGATCTGTGTAATGGACTTCTCAAATCTTATTTAATAACTTTATCTACACTATTTTCTTCGTTGATGTCTCAGGAGGTAACTATATAGAGACTATATATACTATATGTTGGTGAATGATGTGTTGCGAGTCATATATTGCCTTAGCATCTTCTTGAGGTTATCTTGAGATGAGAGTCTCAACACAGCATCAATATCAGCATAGTGCTAATCAACTTCGCTGTCGTAGGTTCATTATTGAGGCTCTGATTAGTACAATTGCACAGTATTAACTGTATCAAGATCTATCTATACACCTTTCTAGGTTTTCTCCTGTGTGTCTATCAATTAATAATTCTGTATACGAAGTGTATGTATGTTTGGGTGAATTGGGAGTATGTATTTCACCAAACAATTGTTTCGGTATGTGTGTATAGTATTGTATGCATGCATGTACGTATGCATATCTGTAAATATATATGTATATATGTATGAATGAATGCATGTACGTATGTATAACTATTCATGCATGCATTCATGCATGTACGTATGCATGCATTCATGCGTGTATATATATATATATATATATATATATATATATATATATATATATATATATATATATATATATATATATATATATATATATATATACGTAAACATATATATGAGCGAGCAAGTGCATGCCATCAGTGCAACACTCCGGCACGCAAGAGCCGCGGTTACTCTCTGGGGTTCATGCGTGGCCTGACCCCGCACGCTTCCTGGGGTCAGTGTTGGCCTGCAGTGTTCCAGCAGCTGTCTCTCTCTCTCTCTCTCTCTCTCTCTCTCTCTCTCTCTCTCTCTCTCTCTCTCTCTCTCTCTCTCTCTCTCTCTCTCTCTCTCTCTCTCTCTCTCTCAGCAGGCATCCCTGACATCCATCACTCACCACCAAGACAGTCTTGTGTGAGTCAGGTCATCGGGTCATGCACCTAATCACATAACCTTCTCCAATCTGTGATGACCCCAGATGTACAGCCTAAATTGCTTTATTCAATATGGACGGTCCCAATCTCAGGTACATATTGATTTAGGAAGGAAATATTGCACCTGGATTGTTTATGAGCTCCCAATAATACTTTGTAATAGTATTTTGCCTAGATATGGATGGCTGAATAATATCGTTGAGTTAATTGTTTTTAACTTGATCTCTACCGCGTCGATTTGATTTTATTGCCTTAATAAATCATTCAGTGGGATCCCGGAGTTGTTATATTCATTTACAGAAACAATTATCGTAAATTTTACGAGTGAGCTAAATATGGACGAGCATATAAATGTATTAGATGTTCATCAACAACAAAATAACAACTTCAAACTATTAATTCTTCGCTAGTTTCTTTTTATTTTGTATTATTATTTTTTTTTCGTTTTAATTTACCGATTCATATGTTTTAACAATCTCTAGTTTTCCCGTTATTTTATTTTGTTATTTTCCCGATATCTTTGAATTTCCCGCCATATCTGGTTTTCCCGCCATATCTGGTTTTCCCGCCATATCTGGTTTTCCCGCCATATCTGGTTTTCCCGCCATATCTGGTTTTTCCGCCATATCTGGTTTTCCCGCCATATCTGGTTTTCCCGCCATATCTGGTTTTCCCGCCATATCTGGTTTTCCCGCCATCTCTGGTTTTCCCGCCATCTCTGGTTTTCCCGCCATATCTGCTTTTCCCGCCATCTTTGATTTTCCCGCCATCTTTGGTTTTCCCGCCATCTTTGATTTTCCCGCCATATCTGATTTTCCCGCCATCTTTGATTTTCCCGCCATATCTGATTTTCCCGCCATCTTTGATTTTCCCGCCATATCTGATTTTCCCGCCATCTCTGATTTTCCCGCCATCTTTGGTTTTCCCGCCATCTTTGGTTTTCCCGCCATCTTTGATTTTCCCGCCATATCTGATTTTCCCGCCATATCTGATTTTCCCGCCATCTTTGGTTTTCCCGCCATCTCTGCATTCTCGCCAGCCTTTACCATGTATCCTGCTGTTCTTTCCTAACTCACAGGCAGGAAGGGCAGCTTACAGGATCATGATATATCACAGCTGTGCATCACTTCTTCACCATCCCCTCCCCTCCCCCTCTTCACCCCCCCCCCCTAAGCAACGCCCTCCTCCCCCACCACCCACCCCTGATACCGTCGTTTTTCAGGGGAATCTATGTAAATAATTCCGGGTGCGTCGGAGCGTGCGCCGATACACAGACCTCAAACCCGGACCCGGTAAATGGCAGTCTTATCCGTGGTGTCAGACACAGCCTGGCGTGCCGTGCACTTATGCCGTAGTTTATGTGTTCCACAAAGGTGAATTCATATGAGCATTGCAAGCTGCATTGCTTGGCCGCATGCTGACCATCCCTGTTGGAGCGGTGTGTAGCCTAGTCTGCTCGTTGGGACAGGTTTGAGCGATGTGTCGACTCGTGTGTTTTTGCGTGTGTTCGTGTCGGCGCGCGTTCATTTATGCACGCAAGAGCGTTGATGGCCGTGTAAGTATTATTCACACTTGCCAGAGCGTGCTGGACGCCTATATATATTCCCGGCGCGTGCCAACACGCGAATCCAATCGCGTGACCGCGCGAGTAACCGAGCACGCTAATCCGCAAAGAGAGTGCCCATACAGGCTGTGATAATGAAATCCAGCGCAAAACATTACAGTGCGCACCCGCGCACCTACCAGTGCCCCCCCCCCCCCAGACACCTGCCTTCCTCTCACGAAAGTCCAGTGCGCACACCCCTCCTCCCACATGTACATCTCAATGTGCATCCATGCGCATCTCAGCGCACCCCTTCCCCCCCAACACTTCGTGACTGCGCGGTCCCCCTGAAGCGCTATGGCTGTGTTGCTCCAGCTGTTGCTCCAGCTGTTGCCCCAGCTGTTGCTCCAGCTGTTGCCCCAGCTGTTGCTCCCAGCTGTTGCTCCAGCTGTTGCCCCAGCTGTTGACCTCTCTTGACCGACCGCGAGGGCGTGACCCGGGTCAGCAAGTGTCAGAGCTCCATCCTGGTGCTTGACGACACCGGTAGGTGGAAGTGCCCCTTAAGTGACACTACCAGAAGGGCTTGAGGTACTCTTTGAGGAGTCTTAGAGGGTTAGAGAACTCTTGAAGGACGGGGGGGGGGGAGAGGGGGAGTTGACCACCTGACCTTGTTTGACCCCGTTTTTTGCTTCTTCTTTTTTCTTATCGTTGAGCTGAACCAACTACAAGAATGAAGCCTCGGTCGTTAATGATCTCTCTCAGTAGTTAAAGCCATCTGTAGGACCTCTGTCTCTCTCTCTCTCTCTCTCATCTACACTCCCAGGAAGGTTTCTCAATATACCAACATCCTTGGAAGGGTCTTTGTCACTCTTTTCACGCTCTCTATAACGTCTTTCAATCTGCCAATTATTCTTTAAATATTCCCACTCTTCATCCCTCAGGAAATTGTCACTCTACTCCTAGGTTTGGAGATGTTTTTCATTCTACTTTCGCCTTCAGAGTTTTCTCCCATATTCTAATTATATTCTCACTCTAACTTTTCTAAAGTCTCTCTCTCTCTCTCTCTCTCTCTCTCTCTCTCTCTCTCTCTCTCTCTCTCTCTCTCTCTCTCTCTCTCTCTCTCTCTCTCTCTCTCTCTCTCTCTCTCCCTCTTCCTCTCTCCTTACACTCTAAGTTGAGCTGCAGATTCTCTACCTACACTCTCAGAATTCTTCACCTACCTTACACACGCAGCACATTCACACTTCCTACTTCCTCAGTAGCCTCTCGTCTTCCCCCCCACCCCCCTCTTCATCTTCATCTTTTGTATCAATTTGAGGCCTAAAGTTCCACCTTGAAAGGTAAATGTTTATCCACAGTAATGTCGTATGATAACAGCATGTGGGGTTTATGGAAGAGTACGGTGGAGGAGGCGTGGAGGGCAGAGTTAGTAGAGGTGTAGGGAAAGAATTGTGAATGTTTAAACATATTATTAACATCTTTATTAACAAAATATTAAATTATGGCTAATGGGTGTAATTCAACTAGGCCTTATTACAGTGAGGTGCTGCTCGTATTCACTGCCACACAGGACAATAGATCAAAATTGCATACTGAAGCTTGTATATAATATATATATATATATATATATATATATATATATATATATATATATATATATATATATATATATATATATATATATATATATATATAATATAGTTCACGAGGTTACAATCTACTTCATCAGATATTATACAGGTTTCAATAAAAGAATTTGTAAATATAACTTTCTATTATAAATAGTACTTTCTTTCACTACCACACATACAAGGCAAGGATGGATTCTAAGAGAAATAACTTCATAAAAAAAGTTCTTCATTCTTCAATTTGCACAAGTATATTTAGGATAAATGGAATGATAAAAGAGCTAGAGTATACATGTTCGTGCCATATATATGAGGCTTAGAATTCAAGGCAGAAAAAGCAGGTAATAAATCAAACACAATGCTGCGAGAGATCCCAAACAGGCTTACGGAATGACCCAACAGCGGCTTCTGAAGACCATCCACAACATCTGTAAAGATGAGATAATGTGTGAGGGAGAATAAAAGCCAGACAATGGAATAGACAACAGGAGGAGACATGTTTGAGACATGGGAAATAGATAAACCTCACGACAGAAGCACAAATAAAAACAAAACGGTTGATTATCAGATGTAAGATCACGGAAATGCTAGATGGAATATCCAGCACTGGAATGAAAAAAATCCCACTTAAGGGACGTTTTGTGATTTAAGGAACGGGGACTTACTAGGAGAAAGCACCAAGCCATTACTCAAGAGACAGAAATATACTTAACAATACCCTGGATTTCTTGATAATGTTAATCTAACTTAATCGATGTTAATACATCTGAGCTAAGAAGATTGGCTAAAATAACTAGAATCCTAAAATTAGAAGACCGGAGAAGCATAGATGACATGATAACAACATATAAGATACTAAGATGCATAGACATAGTCGACAAATAGAGCATAGTTCTAGTAACTATAATCAGAACCAGAGACTATAGATGGAAATTTTTGGTACAGATGAGCCACTGAGATACAAGAAAATCCTCAGTGTCCGTGGATGATTGATGTAAATAATGAAAACTTTACAATCTGATATATCATAAAATTACAAGTAAAGTTACTCCACATACTCTATTGTGAAGACAATAGAGTATATATATATATATATATATATATATATATATATATATATATATATATATATATATATATATATATATATATATATATATATATACATATATGTATAAGGGGTATATATATATATATATATATATATATATATATATATACCCCTTATACATATATGTATATATGTATAAGTATGATTACATAATGTGTATGAATACTTGTGGTTTATGTATATTACAATTTTCAAACGAAGGTATGAGAGAGATCCTTGGTCCATTCCACCATCAACTTCCTGTCTCCTCCTGTGTTTTCATTTCTTTTATTCTCCTCTACTTGTCAAATCTTTACCTCTTTGTCTTCCTCCCTCTTCAGCGCGTCTCTCCATCAACGTCTTTGTCTACAGCCTCCTCTCCCTTCTGTGTCTGTCTGTCTCTCTTTCTCTCTCTCTTAAACTCTTATTTTTATTTTCTCTAGTCCTTTTATGGAAAGTTCAGGCTAGAGGTACCCTAACACCCCAGGTCTTTATCATCCTGGACCACAACACTAAGGTCTTTATCATCCTGGACCACAACACCCCAGGTCTTTATCATCCTGGACCACAACACTAAGGTCTTTATCATCCTGGACCACAACACCCCAGGTCTTTATCACCCTGGACCACAACACCCCAGGTCTTTATCATCCTGGACCACAACACCCCAAGTCTTCATTATCCTGGACCACAACACCCAAAATAATCCTGATATGAAACCAGGATACCCAAACCTTCAGTATCAGGAACCAAGATAAATTAGAGATGAACGTATGTGAACCCAACACATCTCTACAATGGTCTCAATTGTAGCACACCCCTACAATGGTCCCAATTGCAGCACACCACTACAATGGTCTCAGTGGTCTCACCCAAAGGTTTCACATTCGTAGCTGAAAAAACTTAGAGTAGGACGATAATTCTTCAACGCCTGGATCCGAAACACCAGGGATATATAGATGCTGAGCCATAGCATCTTAAACTTAACTGACTCTGACTAGAATCTTTACACTCCTGGGCTAGACAATCCTTACACCCACACGTCAGCTAATCATTGTACCCTTGGGAACCAATCCTAAAGTTCTTGCGGGGCTTCATGTTGATCTGATCCTAACAGCCTCACGAACCAATCCTTCTGAACCCCAAGAAAGAGACCAAAAGACCGATTTAGATCTCGTGGGAAGACGTCACCTGGTTCTCCAGAAGCTGTTGTGATAGTCACGGCTGAACGAAGGACGTGTCGAGGAAGAGAACAGGAAAAACGCTGATAATAAAAACGGCGAATAAAGTCAACTTCTATGAAAAGAGAGAGAGAGAGAGAGAGAGAGAGAGAGAGAGAGAGAGAGAGAGAGAGAGAGAGAGAGAGAGAGAGAGAGAGAGAGAGAGAGAGAAACCATCTACTGGACGAAAGGCATCATTAATATTAAAATATTAAAATTATAGAAGATGTGTATAATTTGTGGACTCTATCTGCTTCTCGGTTTCACTTCTCCTTCTATATTTCCTTCTTCTTCCTTCTAGTTCTTTCTTTTCTCATACGTTCCATGATATTTTTTGGCTTTGTTTTGTTTTTATTAGTCATCATTATTCTTCTGTATTCTGACCCCCAACTCATTCTTGTCTTTCTTCGAAGTCTTGTGTCTCCCCTCCAACTCAGCCTCTGAAAACGGTACTTGTATATGTATGTTTGCACATGTGTGTGTGTGCCACATGTATGTATGCACATGCGTGTGTGCTACATGTATGTATGCCACGTGTGCATACATGCTCTCATGCTTGTGTATAGGCCTCCGCGCTTGCTTAATACAGCCATGCTCACTTAATACAACCACGCTCACTTAATACAACCCCGCTCACTTAATACAACCACGCTCACTTAATACAACCACGCTCACTTAATACAACCACGCTCACTTAATACAACCCCGCTCACTTAATACAACCACGCTCACTTAATACAGCCACGCTAGCGTGATAAAGCCATCACACTGATCTCTCTCTCTCTCTCTCTCTCTCTTCTCCTTCCCGAATCGATTCTTCGGCATCTCGCTTATTCCAGCAATTATCGTCCGTCTCTCCCGGCTCTCCAGATTTACGTTCCTCTGTGTCGACCTCCCTGGCGGGGGTCAGGTCAGGTCACGAGCAAGCGCGGTGAGGCTAATAGTCGTGCTTTACAGGCCAATTGCTAATTAATCAAAGAGGGAAGACTGCCTAATCACCGAGTATTACTCGGGATTATCGTGATGTACCGCCGGTGGAGTTCCCTCGTTGGTTAAATACGAGAGGGTAGATGATTATATAGTTAGCGAGTGCGTTGTTTGGGGAGAGAGAGGGAGGGAGGGAGAGAGAGAGAGATAGAGAGACATCTATGTCTGTCTAGCTAATTACACTTGTCAATCATATCATTACATCTAAAGTTCTGGACAGAAGCAAGCAAGCAAACAAGCAAGCAAGCAACAAGCAAGCAAAGACTTGCAGGAGGAGATGAATAAAAACTAGATAAAAATACATTAGTATATTAGTATACTAAATATCAAATTAAAACAGTTTGTACTCATCAAAACTAATTAAGCCTGTCAATCTATTTCACAAATTTGTATGTATTTTTTCTTTGCAATGTCAGTAACTAAACTCATTAGATTAGTTCCACTAATTACACCTATTCGGGTACATTCTTTGTTCAATTCTATTTTTTTTAAATTCGACTAATTATACCCTCAGTGGTTAATCCACTGCTGAGTCGCTCGATACTTAGTTTACTACGAGCTAGTTACTTGGATGATTAGTTAATTTAATATTTGAAGTCTTAATCTTAAGCTGGAGTTTTGTGTTTCTTTTTGTAAATCTTTGTCAGACCATCAGCACCTTTGCTTCAGTACCTTTGCTTCAGCAGCGTTGATTCTGCACTTTTGCCTCAGCGCCTTTAATTCAAAGCCTTTGCTTCACCACCGCTGCTTCTACACTACAGTATACTAATTAGATGAGTCACAAGAAGAGTAATAGGCATAGATATTGATGTTAGCAAATTCTGAGACTTTATTTGTAACAACTTGTATAGATCATTACACAATACTGGCCTGGACTAAACAGATGTACATAGCAGTATAAATCAAATTTACATTTTAGGCATAAAGTGAGTAACATGTATGTATGCCACGTGTGCATACATGCTCTCATGCTTGTGTATAGGCCTCCGCGCTTGCTTAATACAGCCATGCTCACTTAATACAACCACGCTCACTTAATACAACCACGCTCACTTAATACAACCACGCTCACTTAATACAACCACGCTCACTTAATACAACCACGCTCACTTAATACAACCACGCTCAATTTGAAGAGGCATTGCAAAGACAAAATGAGGTTTACCATTTAGGCGGTAAGACAGATATGGGTACAGTTGTCTAGTTTGTCTAATTTAGAATTAGACAATTAGAAGTTGAACAAATATGTCAACTAATCATACCAATCGTTATACATACTTGCACACACACTTGTACAATGTACTTAGCATTCTACATCAACAGATTCTGAGACTCTCCCAGCTGAAAATCACTTTCCCCCCCCCCAACAACACCGTTCATATGACATCAATCTGACTTCAATTGGACTCATAATGGCTGTCAGTAATCCATCTCTTTGTGACAGTAGTTCCTTCATAAATCTAAATATCCAGCTGGGTAAGACAAAGATCTTACTGCTTTGGCCATAGTCTTGAACTATAGAATAGTCCTAAACTATAGTATAGTCCTGAAATATATTATAATCCTGAACATAGTTCAGGACAATTGTTATAAACATTTTTCAAGACTATAGTATAAATTCTCCGTGTATATATATATATATATATATATATATATATATATATATATATATATATATATATATATATATATATATATATATATATATATATATATATACACGGGGGGGTATATATGGGGTATATATATATACCCCACTCCCGTCTGTGTATATTTTACCACGGTGTGGGGGAAAACGAGTTTACCTCAATTCAGGTATACACTTGAGGCCTCAGGGTCACACCCGGCTGGGTATGCGTTCCGAGCGTAACTGGCTGCGAACGTGATATACCAAAACGCGCTCCGAGGCATTAATTATCATTGGTTAATGCCGCCCACGAGAACAGTGCCGTTCCTCGGACCTTTTAAAAGGCCTCGCTGGTAGACCGCTTCAAGAAAAAGCCGAAATGCCCCCCCTTACCCCCCCCCCCCCATCCACCCTAAAAAAATATATATACTAGCCTTTTGGGTTATTCGGACATGCTTGTGGGTTTTACGTGGGTCTGTCAGGTTGTGGCGTGATCGAATGTGACATTTATTTGGCAGTACGTGTAATTATGAATGCATCTGGCTGACTTACGAGGCTAAATTGTTGCGAATTCACTAATACTCTGTGACTGGTTTACGACGATGGGTGTGTGTGTATGTCGTAAGTGGGTGGGGATCCACCTCTTTGCTTGGTTTGGGGGATGGGGTTGGGAGGGATGGGGGGGGGAGGTAGTAGAGAGGGTGTTCAATCCCACGAGTCGCGTAAGTTATGTGGGGGAGGGGAGGGGGGCTGCGTAATACACGAGTGAATAGATATTGTAACCTTGGATCGAATCCCCTTTCTCAGGGCTAGGATTTAGTGGGGTCAGTGGAGGTTTTACAGTGTGTACTGTAACGCTCTTCCTCCTCCTCTTTTTATTCCTCTTTTCTTTCTATCTTATCATCGTTCACATTCTCCGTCTTCTCTCAATCCTTTTCATTCTTGTTCTAATTATTATTTTAACTTCATCGTGTCCTCCATTTCTCCATCTTCCTGCAGTCTTCGTATTTGGCAAGAAAGTTAATTAAGCAAGATAACTAACAAAAGTTTAACTTAAAGATAACACCTTAAGCTTCATTTCCGTTAATTATATTTAACGAGTTTCTAAGTTGCAGGTAAAGTTACAGTTGCTTTAGATTGCAATCATTTTTTTACCGTTAAGTTGCGTCAATAAGTCCCCAGGGTGATTAAGGTGTACAAATACTACAACATCCAAGTGCCATTTAAGGGTTTAATGGGTATGTGTGAAGCCTGAAAAATTTATTATTACCAAGTTATTTATTGACAAAATTAATGTATAATTTTGTCTATTCGGTATAATTCAATTAAGTCTTATTGTAGGGAGGATAGTGCTCATATTCACTGCCACACAGGACAGTGAGGATGGTGTTCATATTCACTGCCACACAGGACAGTGAGGATGGTGCTCATATTCACTGTCACACAGGACAGTGAGGATGGTGCTCATATTCACTGTCACACAGGACAGTGAGGATGGTGCTCATATTCACTGCCACACAGGACAGTGAGGATGGTGTTCATATTCACTGCCTCACAGGACAGAGAGGATGGTGTTTATATTCACTGCCTCACAGGACAGAGAGGATGGTGTTCATATTCACTGCCACACAGGACAGTGAGGATGGTGTTCATATTCACTGCCTCACAGGACAGAGAGGATGGTGTTCATATTCACTGCCTCACAGGACAGAGAGGATGGTGCTCATATTCACTGCCACACAGGACAGTGAGGATGGTGCTCATATTCACTGCCACACAGGACAGTGAGGATGGTGTTCATATTCACTGCCTCACAGGACAGAGAGGATGGTGTTCATATTCACTGCCTCACAGGACAGTGAGGATGGTGCTCATATTCACTGCCACACAGGACAGTGAGGATGGTGTTCATATTCACTGCCACACAGGACAGTGAGGATGGTGCTCATATTCACTGCCACACAGGACAGTGAGGATGGTGTTCATATTCACTGCCTCACAGGACAGAGAGGATGGTGTTCATATTCACTGCCACACAGGACAGTGAGGATGGTGTTCATATTCACTGCCACACAGGACAGTGAGGATGGTGCTCATATTCACTGCCTCACAGGACAGAGAGGATGGTGCTCATATTCACTGCCTCACAGGACAGTGAGGATGGTGCTCATATTCACTGCCACACAGGACAGTGAGGATGGTGTTCATATTCACTGCCACACAGGACAGTGAGGATGGTGTTCATATTCACTGCCACACAGGACAGTGAGGATGGTGTTCATATTCACTGCCACACAGGACAGTGAGGATGGTGTTCATATTCACTGCCACACAGGACAGTGAGGATGGTGCTCATATTCACTGCCTCACAGGACAGAGAGGATGGTGCTCATATTCACTGCCTCACAGGACAGTGAGTCGAGGATACAAAAATGGACCGTAACAGGCAGCAATGTTCCCATGTTGTACTATTAGTTTTGTTGAAGACACGAACAAAAAAATATATTCCAAAAACCAAATTTAAACCATTCTAAGCCTGGCGTAGGCTTATATGTGTACTATTAAATATAAATAGGCCTAAGATAGGCCTAGGATTCCCTGGCCAGATTAGGTTACGTTCTTGAGTTACATTTATAATTATTTTATTTAAATCATTTGGATTAATTCCAAAATTCGAAACGGGATTTTTTTGTGTGTGTCCAATAGTCCTTTTTTTGTACGCTGGGCCAAATAGTTGTTCTACGTACTATTATTTCAGAAAGATGTACGAACATCTATAGTAACATTTAAACCGATCAACGCATTCACCAAAATTTACATCAGTATGCACTAATCCAGCAAATCTCCCAACATTAATATCAACAAACCAACATTTATACAAATACATCAGATTTTACACAAAAACTTATAAATTCGGAACCAGACATCGATGTATATTGTCATTTCGTAACAGGATTTTGCTAAATAAAAACAAAAATAGCAGCAAGGTCCAGTTAACGTCACATTTTGCGTCCTTGAGTAGAATCCGTCTCGTAATGGATTAAATCCGAAACGAGTTTTTCACCATCAATACATTTTATTAAGGGTGTGGTCCGTGTGGTCAGGGAGCCAAGCTCTCGGTGTGTGAGATTCCTGCTCGTCTGCTGACGTAACGGGAGACGTCAGAGTTTGTTGTGGTGGGTCAGCTGATTATGGCAGTGTCGCTGTAAGTGTTTGTTGTGGTGCGATCAGCTGATTACTATCTCTCTCTCTCTCTCTCTCTCTCTCTCTCTCTCTCTCTCTCTCTCTCTCTCTCTCTCTCTCTCTCTCTCTCTCTCTCTCTCTCTCTCTCTCTCTCTCTGTGTAAATCTCCTATGTTTTTTATATATATTTTTTTGGCTCTGTTTTCCCATCCTATACTGTTTGATGTCTTAACTCTTTCAATAATGAATGAAGATAGAGCGTAAGAGTCTGTAGAGCTGGCTTTCCGTAGCATCTGTGGCATAGTCATTCCTCAAAGGGTTCTCGTTTTTTATTCTGATGCTTTTTAAAAACCTGAAAGTCAGACCAACTGTGAGAGAATTTGGTCATCTTGATATCTTGGTCGAAAGTAATGGATGTAAACTATGGGGCCTTCCCATTCGACCTCGGTAATTAGGGGAAGCTTAAATGGGAATAGCGGAAATGTGAATAGATGATAACGTAAGCTTTTAAGTTGACAGATGTCAATCATCTTGTTTGAGGAGCTGTTCACTTGAGACAGTTAAGCAAATCCCAGCTGTGTCTAGGGTACAAGTGACAGGATGAACAACCCAGCGGGGTTTTCTTCCTATTGGGGAGTGTTGTACATGCTGCTATGGCGGTGTGTTCACTCACAGGATGAGTGGCGCTGCCCAATACTGTCACTATGGCGGTGTGTTCACTCACAGGATGAGTGACGCTGCCCAATACTGTCACTATGGCGGTGTGTCCACTCACAAGATGAGTGGCGCTGCCCAATACTGTCACTATGGCGGTGTGTCCACTCACAAGATGAGTGGCGCTGCCCAATACTGTCACTATGGCGGTGTGTCCACTCACAGGATGAGTGGCGCTGCCCAATACTGTCACTATGGCGGTGTGTTCACTCACAGGATGAGTGGCGCTGCCCAATAAACTCGCCCCTCGGGGCAAAATTTAAAATTTAAAAAAATGCATCTTGGGAGTCCATCCAAGCAGTTATTGCAACTTTCTACCTGGCCTGATGCCCACACCTGCACTTGACGAAATAATTCACAAACGAGTTATACTATCTGAAAGTAATCATCCATGAAGCAAACTCGATCTACTCTTTATTTTGTTTTTTTTTTCCTTCAGACACTCACTTATCACTGTCACTCCAACTTTTCGGGAAATATCAACTGAATTGCCAGGAATTACAACTTAAGAATGAGTGATTTATATATATATATATATATATATATATATATATATATATATATATATATATGTATATATATATATATATATATATATATATATATATATATATATATATATATATATATATTATATATATGTATATATATATATATATATATATATATATATATATATATATATATATATATATGTGTGTGTGTGTGTGTGTGTGTGTATTATTGTGTCAGACTGCGAAGGAAGGATTAAGACAGGAATTTCCATAAGTAATTTCGTATTTAGTAATACATCTTCAGAAGGATGGATTTACAGGTCAGTGAGGTGAAGTACAATGTCTTTAATGAGATAATGGGATATTAATAAGGTAATAGTGAGATAAATAAGTATCAGTGATCCTACTCAAATCGGCCTTTAACTGATTAATCAAAAATGGATCTAAATTATACAAACCACTGCTAATGTTCAAATTACATGATTTTGTAATCTGCATTAAAGCAGAATCAATAATGTTCCTGTTGAAAATGCTTCTACAACTCGTTAGTGAAGTAGCACTCTCCCAATCCATTTAGTGAGAACTTTCTGGATAAAGCAACTAATAAGGATAAAAAGGATAAAACAACTTAATCAGCAGAAAAAGCAGGGAGACCCCCCCCCCCAGCTGGATATTTGGATATATTAAAGGAACTAGTGCCACAAGGATTACTGACGGCCATTTTGAGTCCTACTAAAGTTAGATCTGTTATGCAAGCTATGTGTTTTAGTGGATTTTGAGCCGAGATAATGCCAAAATCTATTGATGCAAAATGCTGAGAATGTACAAATTTCTATAACTTCATGGTATATTAATAATAATAATAATAATAATCTTTATTTAGGTAAGGTACATACATAAAGAGATTTACAAAGTTTGTTGGCTTTATAGATAGAGCTAGTACATACAATGCCTAAAGCCACTATTACGCAAAGCGTTTCGGGCAGCTGTTTATGTTTATTAGTTTATGTTAGTTCTCAATCAAACTCTCTTCTCATCATCCAAATATTGTGATATAATTTGTACCAATATCTGTTTCGCCGTTTTATTGGGTCACTGCTTTTTCCAATATAACACCATTCAAATTGTAAGCTAAATGTTACTCAATTGATGCCAAAAATGTATGTTTTTCTTTTTAGACTGCCGTTCAGCTGTTTAGTCCAACCTATTATTATACTGAGTTGTATAAGTTGTTACGAATCATGATTCTGATTCTGAATTTCTAACACAAACATGAGTTTTCCTGCATCATCCATTCTAACCTCAGGACAACCCATCACTATCCATTTTCCTCTTATCTCTGTTGTAAGATGCCTCCTAGCCCATGTAGCTATCCTGAGAGTTACTAGCGATAAAAATGTCAGTTTAAATAATTAACCCCTACCTTGAGTCTTCCTCGTGGAGCTCCCGGGAATGATGAAAGGCCTCGCGGCCCGGTCTCCGAACCAGGCCTGTCGGCGGTTGGTTATGTGATCAACCAGGCTATTGGTTGACTCACCCAACCCAGTTATATGAAATGAAGCGAAAATGATGATGTTTCGGTCCGCCCTGAATCCTCATAAAGTCTAAGACGGACCGAAACACCGTGATATAGGTCCTTGATGGTCCTAAACCCCGTCACTTTCGTTTAATATGTGTGTGTGAGTTGGATTATTTATCTTCTGTCACGTTATTGTGATTTATTCTCTCTGTTAAGAAATATCTTTCCGTTATTGTTGGCGTTGTTTGCAACGACATAGTTCTATATCGTCTTACAATGGTCCTTGATAACGTCCTCAGCCCAGCCTCCATCTTGGAGAGCCCGGGGAAGTCTCATTCACCTCCAGATGATGGACATTTATCATCATTTTCTCCCTTCTCTTAATCTTAAGCTTTGATGTTCAGATGACGCTCCGTTTTGTATTCATCTATTCTTTGTCGGCGACCGAGGGCCCACTTCTCTCTCTCTTCCTTGTCGACGACCGAGGGCCCACTTCTCTCTCTCTTCCTTGTCGACGACCGAGGGCCCACTTCTCTCTCTCTTCCTTGTCGACGACCGAGGGCCCACTTCTCTATCTTCCTTGTCGACCACCGAGGGCCCACTTCTCTCTTTCTTGTCGACCACCGAGGGGCCTCTTCTCTTTCGTCCTTGTCGACGACCGAGGGCCCACTTCCTTCTTCCTTGTCGACGACCGAGGGCCCACTTCTCTCTCTTCCTTGTCGACCACCGAGGGCCCACTTCCCCTATTCCTTGTCGACGACCGAGGGTCCCCACTTTTCTTTCTACTTCTCTCTTCCTTGTCGATGGGTTTCCAGTTCGACATTCTCGTCCTTCCCCCCCCCTCCCCCCCCCTCCTCCTCCTCCTCGACAAGTGGCGCTTATTTCATCGCCAAACTTAGCTCTGTCATTAATTCAAGTCAGAGTTGCTGGTGGTCACGTGAACGGGTCATTGTCACCCCTCAGCCCAGCGCCAGGTAGCTCCGGTCAGTTCCCTCACTGATACCACCCTCTTGTCGCCCTTCTCTTCACCAAAATTATTCTCCTGACTCAGCATTACTTTAAAAATTAAGAGTGCTTTACAGAGGCAAAAATTCTTACCATTTATTTTTGTTATTTATTAGACACTAACTGAAATACGGTACAGAATACCAGTTACATAAATACAGATACTCAACACCGGTGCTGTGGAGTCCAGATTTGTATACACGAAAGGAGAAGAGTGAATTCCGAGGATGAATGGAAGAATTAGGGGGAATAGATCATGCAAACTGCACCTACTATCAAGAAGAAGAAGGGGGAAGAAGGGAAAAGGTATACACGGAGCGGTGTATACCCAGCGTCTCAGGTGTATAAACAGTGGGATTATACTTTATCCCTAAATTAACATAGTTCAGAAGTAAAGTATATTTGCTGGGGGGACCATTAAGCCATTTTCGTAGCCGTAATAGGCCAAGATTATGCATAAAAATTGAATTAAAATTCATTGGATTAAATAATTGAAATCAATGCTCTCGGTGGAATTAAACAGCAAAGACTTTATAAGCCTAACTGCCACAGCTATATATTTCCAAAACTGAGAAAAGGAAAAAAAAACCCACAGAAGAACAAAAACCAATTTTCCTTTAATGAGGAAATAAATCCTGAAGATGAAATCAGAAGAACATGAGAACATGAATGCCAGAGGTTGGAGAACATAAGTGGAAAGAATTAGGTGGGTATTTGTGCCTGGAGTTTATGTCTTTCAAGGGAGGACAGGAGAGTTCCCACCTGTTAGGGAGATCTCCTTGGCATTTAGCTAAGTGTGTGTGTGTGTGTTTGTGTGTGTGTGTGTGTTTGTCTGCTTGGATTCACTCGCATGATTATGAATGCTTGAGTGTATGTGTGGGGTGTGGTGGTGTTTGTGTGTGTGTGTGTGTGTGTGTGTGTGTGTGTGTGTGTGTGTGTGTGTGTGTGTGTGTGTGTGTGTGTGTGTGTGGTGTGTGTGTGTGTGTGGTGTTTATGTGTGTGTGTGTGTGTGTGTCTGTGTGCGCTGGTGAGTGACTATATATATATATATATATATATATATATATATATATATATATATATATATATATATATATATATATATATATATATATATATATATATATACGGATTCCAGATATCAAAACTAAATACAACGAACCATAGCCATTAGTTCACAATATCCTCCTCCCATATTTTCTCACTTTCGTTGGCCAATCTCACGTTATTTCGTTATTTTGACCAGTAATCACCATTATATATAAAAAACACACAACAGCAATCACTAATATTTACGGTACGAGCGAAAACAAAGGTAATCTAAATTTCGCGCTGTGCTTACCATAAGTAAATGTCTGATCAAGTCTCTTTATGTTATAGAAATTCTCTTGGGAATTTGGACTTGAATAAACATCACGGAATCGATCATTTTTATTTTTAATTTTTTTTTTTAATCATTAATTTGAAGAAGCGTTTCCATGGAGATATCTCCTCCGTGCAGCCGCGAGCCATTTTTTTTTTTTTTGGTTTCTTTGCCTTTTCATCAAGTCGAAAAAAAAAGTCCAGGTTATGCACTCGAGCGTTTCCGCTCCGCTGGACTCCTGTGATGTGGAGATAGCGAGCCTGCGTGACCGAGTTCACCCCCCTCGAGTCGCTGAGTTCCTTCACTCGGCTGCTCTCGATCCTCATGAGGGGGTGAACAAAAGTAGGAGGAGGAAGAGGACGGTGGTGGTGGGGGGGGGGGGTGGAGGGAAGAGGAGGGAGGGGGGGTGGGGGGGGGATAGGAGGGGGGTAGTCTATAGGCTCCTACATAAAAGAAGTTTTGACAATGAACACGAGAGGTGAGAACAAGGTGTTCATCAGAGCGTTATAATTCATCATACTATTAGTTCATTGTGTCGGGGGGGGACAGGCAGCCAGTGAATATATACTTGTTAGGCTTATTTTGAGGTTCCCCCCTCCTCGATATAAGGAATTTCGATATATACAAATGGAGAAGAAATTGTGAGAAAATGTAAGACGGAGAAATATAAACAAAAAAATTGCAAAGAAATTTTACCTATACGAGGCAGCTGCTATTGGCCTATAGGACACAGCTCCTATTTTTATCCATCGAAACTCATTCATATAAATGTTTTAATCTACGTTTGAAACAAAGGTTTATACCCTGTATAAATACCATAAGCTGAACAGTCTTAAAAAAAAAAGGAAAGTTAAAATTAATTTCTAAATGTTCAAAAACATTAGTCAAGAACAATTCGACGCCTTGCCCGAGGCCGTACCAAGGACAACACATATTGTAGACCATCGAAAAATAAACTTGGAGGGTTGGCGGCTGTAAGGAATGAACACTGTCCTTAAATGAAGAATACGGGCTGGAGGACGGGGGTAGAGGACGGGGCTGGTGGACGGGCTGGGGGACGGGCTGGTGGACGGGCTGGGGGACGGGGGTGGAGGACGGGGGTGGAGGACGGGCTGGTGGAGGACGGGGCTGGTGGACGGGCTGGGGGACGGGCTGGAGGACGGGCTGGTGGACGGGGTGGAGGACGGGGTGGAGGACGGGCTGAAGGACGGGCTGAAGGACGGGGGTAGAGGACAGGGCTAGAGGACGGGCTGGGGGACGGGCTGGTGGACGGCGGTGGTGGACGGGGGTAGAGGACGGGGCTGGTGGACGGGCTGTTTCATAAGACACACGACTGATGAACGTTCGAACATTTCACGAACAGTGCTTCACTGATGACCTCTGTTCGAATCGCTACTCTGTAAATGCTGACCCAAGTGCATCATATTCATATATAACTGCCAACAGAACCTATAAACACCTACACCTAAACACCTACGCTTAAATATGTACAAAACGCTAATATATAATAATATGAATGTATCTTGAGAAAACTGGTATTTTGAATGAGCAGCATGTTAAAATTGGTGAAAGCTCCTTTGGGGTCGGACGCTGGATGGAATGAACAGTCTGAAGCCAGGATAAAATAGTTTGCCCACGTATTGTTAATACAAATAATTGCCAACAAAAACCCAAACACTTTGCCTACCCAAAACCCTAGACCAAACACTTCACACAATATACAAGAAGACCATAATAATGGAATATATATTTATGAGATATTGAAATTTAATGAGAATCGAACCAGTGTCTCGGGTATTCCCCAGGTGCCTCGACCACGTATAATCTATACCATGTCCTGGTCTTGGGGTGATGTGCGCTTCTGGTAGCATCCAGGACGCTCGTTCGATCCCCCTCTATCCTGCTTCAATGATTTGTTATTCTCAAAATTATAACATGCATTAACTGCAAATTTTAGTCAAGAAAATATAGTTTTTGTTACACAGCAAAATATACGAATACCTGTGTGGGGAGGGGGGTCGGCCACAGATGGGACGAGCATAGACCAGTTGGGCACAGTCACGGTTTACAGGAAGAGTACCTTTAGTACCAAGGTACTAAAGCATTTAATTATAATATTGAACAATGGAATAAATTACAAACATTTTTCTAGACTAGGGGAAAAAAATGGAAATCTCTTGTCACTAAAATAGAATACGAGATGCAATCTGTAATCATCCAACCTATTCTCTCACTTTGCCACTCCGTAAACTAATCAACTGTTTACCCAAACTAGAAAAGGGGTGGACCTAACTTAACCCATCCTAACCCTGGCAGCTTGCCTAACCCTACCGAGGCAAATGTATAGAGAACGTAAATTTGTAAATATTACAAAATATTTAAACTTTGTAAATATTACAAAGCTTTAAAAAGACAAAAAATCCAATTCTTTTACATTTTTCATGTTTGTGATCAACGCCATTAAAAATGCGCCGTGTCTGGTGAGAGAGAGGACGGGTTGTAAGGCACTTGGGAGAATTAACTCAAGACACACTCAAGCAAGACAAGATACTTCACGCATCATATAAACCTCAGATGGGAGAGCACAGAGAGAGGCTCTTGAAGCCCCTCAGAGGGACCTCTTCTTAAGTCTGAGTGTGTTTGCATGTCCTTGAAGAGAAAGATAATTAAGGGTGATTGAACGTGAAGCCGAATTAAGATGTGTTCTTGTGCAAGTGCACTCAACTGACAGGTGGTAATTATAAGTGCGTTTAGCGAGGCTGTTCGCTTCAAGTGTCTCCCCCGCCCCCCCCGCGTTATCTGCGCTGGTTCCCGTATATGGCAGAGAAAACATCTCGCTGATAATGTGTGTCTTGAGTCAATATGAAAATAATTGCGCGAATTCGTACGCACGTACACTTGCGCGGGCGCGCGTACACACACACACACACACACACTCTCATATCCACTTAGAGCAACTTGGATTTTGTCTTCAGACCCTCAACCATGGATTCACCGAGAATAAACCCAACTTAATCAGCTTATTAGCGTGCTATCCCACACAACCGACTCTCAATTAACGCTATAGAAACAAGTTGGTTTATATAAAAGTACACTACGGAGTACCTATCAGGAGGAAACCAAAGGGACACAGTTAAAGAGTTCCTAATGCATGTCAGCGACTTGAAAGTATATTTTTAGCTCCTTCACGATAGTTGATACAAACTCAATAAGAAGACTCTATTGTGGAAATGTGATACCCCTATTTAATGAATGTGAGGCCGTCTGAACAATGTACTTAACACGCTCCACAGGCGACCTGTAAAATGAACTTGATACGCTTCAAAGATGGTTTGAACATTGAACTAGACACGCTCCAGAGACGGTCAGAGAAGTGGCTGATGAACTTAACACAGATATAAGCAAAGTGATGAACATAGGAACAGAAGTTTGAACCTTCAGTTTAGCAGCATAGAGTAAAGGGGGAAGTATCTCCCAGCATCAGTAAAGGCTGGGAGATGGGAGTAGACATAACCCCTAAATCTATTTCAAGAGGCATTCTGTAAGGAACTTTTTGGACAAATGAGCTGGGAAATGCGCGGAGACCAACCTATGTGGAGGTGGCGAGATGTACTCACAAGTTATAGGATGCTACAAAACCAACCCACACGCTCCGGGATGCTGGAGGACCATCCCACACGCTCCGGGATGCTGGAGGACAAACCCACATGTTCAGGGATGCTGGAGGACAAACCCACACGCTCCGGGATGCTGGAGGACAAACCCACATGTTCAGGGATGCTGGAGGACAAACCCACACGCTCCGGGATGCTGGAGGACAAACCCACATGTTCAGGGATGCTGGAGGACTATCCCATACACTCCATGATGTTCTTAGACCAATGTTAGGCTAGGCTTACGTTTAAGGTTTATGTATCACCAAGATCTTCAAGGGTGTAGTCAACACTGTATCTAATCTACAGTTATACATTAATCCCCTAACAACGTGCTGAATTAAAGAAGACTGTGTGTGTGTGTGTGGTGTGTGTGTGTGTGTGTGTGTGTGTGTGTGTGTGTGTGTGTGTGTGTGTGTGTGTGTGTGTGTGTGTGTGTGTGTGTGTGTGTGTGTGTGTGTGTGTGTGTGTGTGTGTGTGGATTAAAGAAGAATGTGTGTGTGTGTGTGTGTGTGTATGGATTAAAGAAGAATGTGTGTGTGTGTGTGTGTGTGTGTGTGTGTGTGTGTGTGTGTGTGTGTGTGTGTGTGTGTGTGTGTGTGTGTGTTCACCGAGTAGAAATATACACGGTGTATATATATACCCATTTTAGGACCACTAGTTCCAATCATCCAATCAGCAGATTCACTTCAGCGTCGAACTGAGCTCAAAAGGGAAGTGCCTCTCTTGCGTATATTCTGGGTATAGATGCACGTGCCTCTCTCTCTCTCTCTCTGGCTATACCACAGCCATCACTAGTATGTGTCCAATTCTCGCTTAATGGTTTGGTGTTGGGCTTAAGGCTTGTCAACCTTTGGAAGGTTGTTTTAAAGGTCAAAACAATAGCTTATTGACCAAGCAACAAGTATAATTTTGTCCGGTACGTAGCCCAGGACTATTGTAAACTCTCAGTATACGTATTCTGGTGTTTAGTGTATATACTACTTCACTGGTATATACACATTGAGAAGTATATATATATATATATATATATGCAAAAAAGTATGTAGATTTTAAAATATTTTTTTGTGCATAGATCTTTATTTAATTGTATACTCTTGTATGTTGCAATCACTCGCGTTGTCACTATTGCCATGCAATAATTACAGCAGCCGCCGGGGCAGAGTTTCAACTCCAAACTCATCTTGAGAGGAAAGAAATTCTGTCATTGAAAACGCATTGTGGGGAAACTAAAATAAATCTAAATATTACCACACTTAAATCCATATAATATTAACTCTAAAGTTATCTGCATCAACTGTTGTACCTTTTTTTGCCTATTCAATTGTTTGTTTGTTTTAAGAATGATGAACAAACAGGGTTTTTGTATATAAGGATTTTTTTTGAGAGAGAGGTTGGACTATTGGAACTGAATCGTGACTGGTGGAGAAAATGCGTTCGTCACACTGAAGCACGCAGGCGGATTCGATCCTTCGGATTTGTCTCATGGATTCGACGCGCCTCTCCGAAGGTGTTTGTGCCGAGTAATCCCTTGCAAAGCTGTTAATCCCCGACGGTAATCACTGGAATAGGCTTTGCGCCGCGTCGGATTGGCTGTCGGTGCACTGATGGGCCAGTTCTGTTTGCTCACATATGTAGGAGGTCTTGAGAAAGGAGGTGAGAGAGAGAGAGAGAGTGAGAGAGACTTCATCACAATTAGGAGTGTATTATACATTTTGTTTCCGACGTTCTTTTCCTTCTCTTATATATCAATTTATTCTTTATTATTATTATTATTATTACAAGTATTATTATTATTATTATTGTCTGTTATATATTATATTTATTGGGTTATCTGTCCTGTGACCTCCCTTACAGAATGCTACGTAATTTAAGTGTTGGGAGTCACCGTGCAGCATGCTAATCCTCTTACAGCATCCTGATCTCTTTGTAGCATCCTGATCCCTTACAACATGCTAATTCCGTTACAGCATCCTGATCTCTTTGCACCATCCTGATCCCCTTGTACAATGATTGTAATGCTGCGTCTCCTTATCTACTCAATAACCCAATCCTGGCTGGGTCATTGAGTACTTTTTTTTGTTTTGTTTTTTTATGGCTTTAACTGTGGCTATGTTATGAGGTCAATCTGGTACTGAGCAGCAAACTGGCGCTCAGCGAGAAATTAATCTGCCAGAGTGAACCCTTGAAATTAATGATTTGTGGAAAATCTAAGCCTGAATCTGACTTTAATTGTTGGGTAATTTACGACTCAATCTGGAGCCATTTGGAGGCTAATCGAAATGCAGGTTTCGGCGTCCATTGACGAAGATTCAAAGGAAAAACAAAAGAAAAAAAACTTGATTCCTTCTTTCTCTTCCCCGAACAGGGCCATTGTCGGCCCTCGGGGCAGCCGGAGACAAGAGGAAAAGAAAGAGGAGGAGAATAGGGGCGATTGTGAGCAGGCCAAGAACGAGAGCGGTGCCGTGAATAGAAGGGGAACATTCTGGGACGGATCAGTAGGAGCGTCATTCACCACCACGTGACGGCAACAAAGGACCTCGGCTCCTGGTCCCCCGCTCCCTCTCCCGCCTTGAGGCCTGTGTTTTGATGATGGTGAAAACAATAGCTGTTGAAGCAACTCCTTTTCCCCTTCCCTTTTACACCTAAATCCTCCACTCTCCCCCTCCCACCTCCTCTTCCTCCTCTCCTACCAGGCTCTTCCTTGCCTCGCTGGCCGCCTTCCCAACACCTCCTCCTCCTCCTTATTGACGATGAACACATTCTCTTACAGTTTGTGACAAATGCAATTGTTTAAGAGTTGACCGGTTGCACAGTCTGAGAAGAGGGGGAGGGGTGTCTTGGAGGCGTCGGAGCACTCAAAGAGGCGAGGAAAAGGGTGTGATGGGGGGGAGGAGGGAGGGGAGGTAAATGGAAAATGGAAAGGGGGGGGGGGGAGAGGAAGAGAGAAGAGACTGCAAGGAGGAAGAGGGAAGGGTTGGAAGAGAGAATTGGAAGAGAGAGAACCTTCTCTCTCTCTCCTCTAGATGGTTTAGAATTTATTTGGTCACTGGCGGGGACACTGTCCCCGCCAGTGATCATGGTGTTTGGTCACTGTCCTCGCAATTCGTCTCACTTTTCCACTTTTTTATTTACTCAGAATATATTTATCTCTCTTCTCATCTTTCTCTCTCCTCTCCTCTCACTACTCTTCCTCCTCTCTCTCTCTCTCTCTCTCTCTCTCTCTCTCTCTCTCTCTCTCTCTCTCTCTCTCTCTCTCTCTCTCTCTCTCTCTCTCTCTCTCTCTCTCTCTCTCTCTCAGTAACTATATAACAAGTAGCCAACGCTGGCGTGAAATATTGGTCAGCAAGCCGCTTGCAAACTATTCGTAATTGTGGGTTTGAGAGTCTAATGGCACCCTGTGGTCGTTTAGGCGGCGGTAAGCGTCGGTAAGCTGCCACCGCTTGTTACCAGCCGTTGATGTGGTGCAGAGCGTGGTTATTACGCCTGCGTGGCGGTAGCCGTGTAAGGGCCAGGCTTGTGTGGCGTGGTTAGTGTTTAAGGTCCGGCTTGATATCGTCTAGCAAGCTTCCCAAACCCTATGGTTAAGTCTCTCTCATTCTCTCTCTCTCTCTCTCTCTCTCTCTCTCTCTCTCTCTCTCTCTCTCTCTCTCTCTCTCTCTCTCTCTCTCTCTCTCTCTCTCTCTCTCTCTCTCTCTCTCTCTCTCTTCCTCTCTCTCTCTCTCTCTCTCTCTCTCTCTCTCTCTCTCTCTTCCTCTCTCTCTCTCTCTCTCTCTCTTCCTCTCTTCCTCTCTTCCTCTCTTTCTCTCTCTCTCTCTCTCTCTCTCTCTCTCTCTCTCTCTCTCTCTCTCTCTCTCTCTCTCTCTCTCTCTCTCTCTCTCTCTCTCTCTCTCTCTTCCTCTCTTCCTCTCTCTCTCTCTCTCTCTCTCTCTCTCTCTCTCTCTCTCTCTCTCTCTCTCTCTCTCTCTCTCTCTCTCTCTCTCTCTCTCTCTCTCTCTCTCTCTCCTCCCCATCTCCAGGATGCCCTAATTATTCTTCAGGGTATCCACTTGCACTGTGGTTTATCCACGACGGCGTCGCTTCCTATAGGCCGGCGTTCGATTCCCGATGATGCAAGCGATGGGTCAAAGTTCAGTTCACTTCGTCTCCTCCTATCCCAGCGCCCTATTCTGTCCTTATGTCCCTTCCAAGTGCCTCGTAGATCTATTGGCTGAGAAGTAACTACCTAGACATTCCTCTATTTAAGGTTGTTAGGTCCTCAAGGTGAGTCTTCTTTTCATCTCGTGGTTGTATCTGCTAGCAGCAGCATCCCTACGGGAGCTTGTTGCTCATCTCCACCTCTTATTCGTGGCTTCCGAAGATGCTCGCAGAGATGCAGTTGCGACCCACAAGTTGTAACCCAAGTTGCAATTTGTTGCAATCAAGACCTTCCAATTTCACCCGTATATGACCATACGAGCAATGCATAAAACAGAGCAGCCACACACGACCAGTCCAGCCACCCCCTAGGAGCCACCAAGAGGCACCTAGCATCCTCCTAGGAGCCACCAAGAGGCACCCAGCATCCTCCCTAGGAGCCACCAAGAGGCACCCAGCATCCTCCTAGGAGCCACCAAGAGGCACCCAGCATCCTCCTAGGAGCCGCCAAGAGGCACCCAGCATCCTCCTAGGAGCCACCAAGAGGCACCCAGCATCCTCCTAGGAGCCACCAAGAGGCACCCAGCACCCCCCCCCCCCACCTCCTAGGAGCCATCAAACATCATCTGGCATTACACACAGAAATCACAATAACATGATGCCTCAAATGAACAAATCCACAAGGGCCTTGAAGAGGATTCGAACCTGCGAATATTACCATGTCGTAGCTCAATCGATTAAGGCAGCGTCTGGGAGGCTCCCGGACGCAGGTTCGAATCCTCTCGTCACGGCTCTTGTGGATTTGATCATCTGGCATCCTGAAGTCTCAGGGGAACATGCGCAGAAAAAACTGAAAACATGTAGAGAATGAGAGGGGAAGCACTTTGATAATAATTACCGGCGCAGGCAGGCAAATCAGAGGGATTACTGCCATATATCGACCTCCAGGACGGCCTTGTAATTACCGGCCTGGCGTTGATACACTGTGTTTATCGTCTTGAAGGGGGGAGAAGGAGAGGGAAGGACCGGCCCCCCCCCCCGTATTTTATCTACCCCCCCTTCCCTCCTATTCCACCCCCCCCCCCCCCCCTTCTCTTAGAACAACCAGAATTAGAATTGTATCCCGTCCAATCACAATTAATACTTCCTATTCTTGACGGAATTCCAATTAATTCCAATTACCAATCCGTAAAAACAAAAGGCGAGCTAATACTGTATATTATTAACAACGTATTGTTAACCCTGTATGTTGACCAATGCACACACTAGAAAGTGAAGGGACGACGACGTTTCGGTCCGTCCTGGACCATTCTCAAGTCGCTTATGATCACAATCGACTTGAGAATGGTCCAGGACGGACCGAAACGTCATCGTCCCTTCATTTTCTAGTGTGTGGATTGGTCAACATACTTCAGCCACGTTATTGTGACTCATCGCCTGACCCCGTATACCTGTGTAATTATAGCACCACCTGTGTAATTATAGCACCACCTGTATAATTATAGCACCACCTGTATAATTATAGCACCACCTGTATAATTATAGCACCACCTGTGTAATTATAGCACCACCTGTATAATTATAGCACCACCTGTATAATTATAGCACCACCTGTATAATTATAGCACCACCTGTATAATTATAGCACCACCTGTATAATTATAGCACCACCTGTATAATTATAGCACCACCTGTATAATTATAGCACCACCTGTATAATTATAGCACCACCTGTGTAATTATAGCACCACCTGTGTAATTATAGCACCACCTGTATAATTATAGCACCACCTGTATAATTATAGCACCACCTGTATAATTATAGCACCACCTGTATAATTATAGCACCACCTGTATAATTATAGCACCACCTGTATAATTATAGCACCACCTGTGTAATTATAGCACCACCTGTGTAATTATAGCACCACCTGTATAATTATAGCACCACCTGTATAATTATAGCACCACCTGTATAATTATAGCACCATGGACATATTTCCTATTTAAAGTATGCTTATTCACGCTTCACTTGAATTATCAACTTTATCCCAAAACGCCACAAAACGTCTTAGAACTAAGTTAGTTATAAAGAAATAAAGCAAATTTCCTTATTATATTATTTGAAATAAATATTGAACATGATTGATGAATGAAGAACATGATTGATGAATGAAGAACATGATTGATGAATGAAGAACATGATTGATGAATGAAGAACATGATTGATGAATGAAGAACATGATTGATGAATGAAGAACATGATTGATGAATGAAGAACATGATTGATGAATGAAGAACATGATTGATGAATGAAGAACATGATTGATGAATGAAGAACATGATTGATGAATGAAGAACATGATTGATGAATGAAGAACATGATTGATGAATGAAGAACATGATTGATGAATGAAGAACATGATTGATGAATGAAGAACATGATTGATGAATGAAGAACATGATTGATGAATGAAGAACATGATTGATGAATGAAGAACATGATTGATGAATGAAGAACATGAATGATGAATGTAGAATAACATGAATAATAAATGCAGAACGTGATTAATAAATGCAGAATTTAATTTTGTAGTAAGTAAAAATATTATTCACTTTTTTTCTTCATTCATTCTTAATTTTGTTGCCGAAAAAATGGTATATATTTTTTTCCTCATTGATGTTCCATGTTCAGGACTAGAGTATAATAATTGATTGGTCGGTGAGCTATTATGGTGGAGTTAATATTCCTTCAGAGGTTTATAGGCCTTAATAATTCTGTCGGAGGTTGATAGGCCTTAATAATTCTGTCGGAGGTTGATAGGCCTTAATAATTCTGTCAGAGGTTGATAGGCCTTAATAATTCTGTCGGAGGTTGATAGGCCTTAATAATTCTGTCGGAGGTTGATAGGTCTTAATAATTCTGTCGGAGGTTGATAGGCCTTAATAAGCCCTCCAGAGATTAATTCGCATAGGCCTACCGTCGAACCAAAACCGTAGTGCTCCCAGGATGACATACACATTTGACCTCATAATGCCTCGTGACCTTAAAGTGACCTTTAGTGCTGGCAAGATAACCTGACCACCGAATGAGTCCAGACCTTTAGAATTCCCAAGGCTGTTCTCACTGCTGGAACTCCAATTTAGCCCTGAGCCCTGCCTGGTAGTTTCAAGGTAAACTAGCTCGTGGTACTCTAAAATTAAGTTTACCATTCGTACACCCAACATGACCTAACCTGTGGTACTCACCCAACATAACCTGACCTCTGGTATACACACACAACATGACCTGACCTCTAGTATACACCCAACATGACCTGACCTCTGGTATACACCCAACATGACCTGACCTCTGGTATACACACACAACATGACCTGACCTCTGGTATACACCCAACATGACCTGACCTCTAGTATACACCGAACATGACCTGACCTCTGGTATACACCCAACATGACCTGACCTCTGGTATACACACACAACATGACCTGACCTCTGGTATACACCCAACATGACCTGACCTCTAGTATACACCCAACATGACCTGACCTCTGGTGTCACTCCTGGTATTTAACATCTTGGAAAACCTTGCCTTAATGAATGGGTTGACTGTAACCTTACTGACCTCGACCTGAGAGGTACAGAATAACAGGTAAACTTGTGAAAGCTGTAGTCAAAGCTGCCAATATGGTCAAGCAATTAGGTACGACATGTCACTAATCATCAAACAAGAGAAAACTGTTAAAATATGCATTCCCCGAACGGGGGGGGGGGGTTACTTTTCAGGCCTGGTTAGAAGACAATATTACAAACATGATTTACGTTCTGAAAATTGCTTACCTCGGCCGACGAAAATGTTACTTCACAGGAATTATCACCCACATTCCGACAAGAACAAATTCCAACTGATTCTGAAAAAGGGAAAGTTGTGTGGATGGTGGTGTTACCAGCGATGACCAAGATGGTTACAGTGGTGTTACTAGCGATGACCAAGATGGTTACAGTGGTGTTACCAGCGATGACCAAGATGGTTACAGTGGTGTTACCAGCGATGACCAAGATGGTTACAGTGGTGTTACTATCGATGACCAAGATAATTACAGTGGTGTTACTATCGATGACCAAGATGGTTACAGTGTGGTGTTACCAGCGTCGACCAAGACGGTTACAGCGCTGAAACGACACACACCAACCCGTTCTCGCACTTTCTTACAGTCAATATTGACTTATTAAATAAGTGCATATGTGACATACTAATTTATTGTAAATATTTTAGTTTACCTTGAAAAGCTTCATAGAAAACACCGACCTTACCTAACCTTCTTAGTATGTTACTCTTTTTTGAGTCATTAATTTCACCGATCTCAACAGGAGTGGCCATAGCATTATATATATATACACACTGCTTCCCACAGACCTGGACCAGGATTCGGCATTCATCATATCTTTCCTAAATTGTGATGGCTTGGTTTTACATTTATTAAATAGTTTACGAGCTCTGAAACTTCACACTCCAATGTTGTTAATTCATCAAATGTAAACAAAGCCGCCATGACAGTGGAAAGATGGATAGGTTTTTGTAAGTGGATCCGTAAATACTTGTAGATGGATAGGTTTTTGTAAGTGGGTCCGTAAATACTTGTAGATGGATAGGTTTTTGTAAGTGGGTCCGTAAATACTTGTAGATGGATAAGTTTTTGTAAGTGGGTCCGTAAATACTTGTAGATGGATAGGTTTTTGTAAGTGGATCCGTAAATACTTGTAGATGGATAGGTTTTTGTAAGTGGATCAGTAAATACTTGTAGATGGATAGGCTTTTGTAAGTAGATCCGTAAATACTTGTAGATGGATAGATTTTTGTAAGTGGATCTGTAAATACTTGGTAAATCCCAGCTCTATCCGGTTATCGCAGCGGAACTTAAATCCAACCCCCCCCCCCCCTCTAACTATCACCATGAAGAAATCCGACCTTACTACCCTCCCCCCCCCCCCCCCCCGAGCCGCTTGAAAAATCACTAAACAAAGTGAAATGCCTCGTAAGGTAACGCTTGCTTCATTGAGGAAAATTAAGATGTTTAACATTAATACGACCTTTTAAAAGAGATTAAATGTCCAGAAAATTTTCTTGGGGAGACGAAGGGGAGGGAGGGGAGGGAGGGGGGGTTGGGAATGGGGGGGGAAGGGGGGGGGGGGAGGGGGGGGAATTCAAGACACTGGACTGGAAAAATACACAAACTCGTGACCCGTGTTCTGGGGTAATTAGAGGTCGTCTGAAGCTCACTACTAACATATGAGGTCACACTGGGCGAGATTTTATATATATATATATATATATATATATATATATATATATATATATATATATATATATATATATATATATATATATATATATATATATATATATGTGTGTGTGTGTGTGTGTGTATCACGAAAATAAACACGTGATTAAGAATGTGACAATGTCAGACCACGGAGGAAAAATGAAACAGGAAATTTCCTTAAGTACTTTCGTATATTAAATACATCTTCAGAAGGTCTATATATCTATCTATCTATATATATATATATATATATATATATATATATATATATATATATATATATATATATATATATATATATATATATATATATATGAAGCTCTATCGACTGGGCTATGAGTAGTCTTGATAAGGAAAATTTCCAGAAGCAGCAGCCAAACTGGAATTATTTTTCTTACCATAAATCCTATAGCGGCCCGCCAAATGATCCGTTTTCTATCTGTGGGTCCTCGGTTTGGTTAGGTTCGGGCAATTTAGTGCATCAGTTTAGTGACGTTGTGAGCGCCCACCGAGGGCAGCTGCTGCACACGCGGACGGATATACGAACGCACGCGAAGCCACGGCCGCGTATACGAACACTGGATGAGACTGACGGGTGAGTGACAGGAAGAGGTTTCCACATACCTCAGAGAGACACATTCCGGGAAACGATTCGTCTTCAGCTCTAAGAATGATGGTACTAAATGATTAACGTGTGTGTGTGTGTTGGGGTACGCACGCACGCCCGCACGCGCGCGCGTACAAATACACACACATACGCACAGAAACACACACGCACATACTATTTATCACACACTCATAAATTAACATATCAACACAAATGCTGGAGAGATTTTTATTTGTTTACATAGTATAGGAGAGAGGAAAGAAGACAGACAGACAGACAGACAGACAACCTACCTGCCTCAGTCATGTTCCAACCCCCAGCACACTCTTCCTGCAGACCCTGGGGGTATCCAGTGGTACTCCTGACACGACCCTGGGGGTATCCAGTGGTACTCTATTTTTTTATTCATAAACGGGTGGGTATTTGGTGGGTAGATTAACGAGCATTTGACCTTTGTTGATGAGGACAGGTTGAATCTGCAAACGGATTAGAGAAATTGAATGAACAGTTAAATGAACAGCTTATTGTTTCCTGTGGTTGTAAATGTGATCAACTTCACACACACACACACACACACACACACACACACACACACACACACACACACACACACACACACACACACACACACACACACACACACACACACACACTTCAGCGTGTGCCCAAATATCAGTGGTTTTGATTATACTACCCAGAACTGGCCATTCTACTTTCGAGAAGCGGTGAAACTTTTCTGTAGTGAACATGGATGGGGCCACGAAACCTGTAATTGTGGATCTTGCGGAGGAAATTGCTACATCTGCCGAGCAAGACTTAAGGGGGGTTCAAGTGCCAGGGGGGTTTTAAGGTCTATGTTGGGGCTTTCTGACACACAACAAGTAATTTCCCTACCCAGTCCTCATATACATTAGACAAGCGCTTGGTAATCCCTCTGTTCTGACCCCTCTGTCTCCCTGTTTATGAGTGAAAATCATTCAACCTATCCATGCATTCTACCTATCCTTGCATTCAACCTATCCATGCATTCAACCGCGCGCGCACGCGCGCACACACACCGACTCTAACTAAAGAACAGCAGTTCAACCCCCGCAAGCGCAAAGGTGAGTAAACACAACTAGGTGAGTACAAGCACTCGCACACATAGGTGTGTGTGTGTGTGTGTGTATGTACTCACCTAGTCATGCTTGTGGGGGTTGAGCTTCGGCTCTTTGGTCACGCCTCTCAACTGTCAATCAACAGGTACAGGTTCCTGAGCCTACTGGGCTCTATCACACCTACACTTGAAACTGTGTATGGAGTCAGCCTCCACCACATCACTTCCTAATGCATTCCATTTGTCAACTACTCTGACACTAAAAAAAAAATCTAATGTCTTTATGGCTCATCTGGGCACTCAATTTCCACCTGTGTCCCCTTGTGCGTGTGCCCCTTAAGTTAAATAGCCTGTCTTTATCTACCCTATCAATTCCTTTCAGAATCTTGAATGTGGTGATCATATCCCCCCTAACTCTTCTGTCTTCCAGCGAAGTGAGGTTTAATTCCCGTAGTCTCTCCTCGTAGCTCATACCTCTCAGCTCGGGTACTAGTCTGCTGGCAAACCTTTGAACCTTTTCCAGTTTAGTCTTATCCTTGACTAGATATGGACTCCATGCTGGAGCCGCATACTCCAGGATTGTTGGCCTGACATATGTGGTATACAAAGTTCTGAATGATTCTTTACACAAGTTTTTGAATGCCGTTCGTATGTTGGCCAGCTTGGCATATGCCGCTGATGTTATCCTCTTGATATGATATCCCCAGGAAAAAGGGGGTGGGGAATGAAAGGACCTTTGACAAACCAGCGGCTTTCTGTCCTCATCGAGACCACTAAAGCGATAGTGGTCTCTCGGGTAAATTCAGATAACAAACTCCAGATATATATATATTTTTTAACACTCCACAAGAGGAACCCGCCATCAGTCCTTTCAGGTACCAGAGCGCCTTGCACAGTGTTGCAAGAAGCCCGTGTAGTCATGGAAATACAAAACCAACCAAAACAAAGTATTATCGTTTGTTTTTCTTCTCCCCAGAAGACCGACTCCTTGACCAGAGCGGAGACAACCAACCAGTTAGTTCCGCTTGCGATCAATAGATGGCGTCAGCGGCACGAGAGAGAGAGAGAGAGCCCGCCGTCCACCAACTATACAATTTGGTCTTGCTTTATGAAGTCGATGCATTGTGTTGTCCGACTGCTCAATGACCCGGAAAGGCATAATATTTTCAAGAGTAAAGTCTGGATAGTCCAATGATAGTCTGGAAGTCGTATTCCCCATGGGAATACGACTTCCAGCGATCGTTAAAAATTTCACGGCAAGTTGGGACTGCTCTGTAAACACAAGACAAAACTAATGGTAGAATAACACGTATGACAAGGGCGTCTTCCAGACTGTGGGCAGAGCTTCTCGTCTTAGTAGCTGAGAAGGTCTTATTAAGGAACGTTGTGGTGGTTGAGTCGTTACCGTTCATGGAGTGGAGACAGCTGTTCGGGGTTGTTGTGACCCTTATACCCATTAGCTATGCTGGATGTGAAGATGTTGAAAACGATAGAGAGAGAGAAAGAGGAGAAATCCGCCCCCCCCCCCCTTGGAGCACGATGGTAGTGGTACTCCTTGGTACTCCCTAGTACTTATTGGTACTCTTTGGTGCTCCTTGGTACTCTTTGGTACTCTTTGATACTCCTTGGTACCCCCTTGATACTCCTTGGTACCCCTTGGTACTCCTTGGTATCCCCCTTGGTACTCCTTGGTACTTCCTAGTACTTATTGGTACTCCTTGGTACTCTTTGGTACTCTTTGGTACTCTTTGGTACTCTTTGGTACTCCTTGGTACCTCCTTGGTACTCCTTGGTATTCTTTGGTACTCCTTGGTGCTCCCTAGTACTTATTGGTACTCCTTGGTACTCTTTGGTACTCCTTGGTACCCCCTTGGCACCCCCTTGGCACCCCCTTGGTACTCACAGGCACGCCAGAAACATACACAGTGGTAAAGGGAGGGACGAACTGGTAGCATACCCTTACCATAACCTTCATAGTTGTGTAGTCAAGTTTGCCTATCATACTTAAGTGCAAAATCAAGCAGCTTTAACGCTAAATATTTTACTCAATGTGTTAAGACTCCCTGAAGGCCTAAGCACATTCACCTGTCGATTGACAGTTGAGAGGCGGGACCTGAAGAGCCGAAGCTCAACCCCCGCAAGCACAGCTAGGTGAATACATTTACATATAACAAGAATTGTTATTTAGATCGAATTGAATCCTAATCACATGTTCTTTATCACTCTGAGACAATGTCATAATATATGTAATCTCGCGTTTTATACTGCAGTCAGATATTGTGGTTTTTCGTGCGTTCGTAAATATGTCACACCAGGGTGACCTTGGGGCCGCTCTGAGTCCTCCCTGGACCATCCAACCCTGCTTCTCTGTTTGCTGGAGGGCAGGTGTATCTGTGTTTGTGTGGGTGTGTGTGTGTGGGGGTGTATGTGGGGTGTGTGTGTGGGGAGGGTTCCTGTGTGGTGTCGCATATGTATTTCTGTACTTCATTTTATCCACCTGTCTATGTTTTTTCTGTCTTTTTCCCTCCCGTATGTCTGTGTCTCGTCTCTCTCTCTCTCTCTCTCTCTCTCTCTCTCTCTCTCTCTCTCTCTCTCTCTCTCTCTCTCTCTCTATCTCTCTCTCTCTCTCTCTCTCTCTCTCTCTCTCTCTCTCTCTCTCTCTCTCTCTCTCTCTCTCTCTCTCTCTCTCTCTCTCTCTCTCTCTCTCTCTCTCTCCTTGTTAACAATGTAATTCCTTCAACGTTTATGATTAGTCTTATTAGATAATGTAACCATATTAATAAAATTCGAAGTTTTCCTTTAAATTAACCAATCGGTGCTGCCATCTATGGAGTAAAATCAGAGTTCACATAGTAAACAATGTGAAATTGAAGGTGGAATCCTGATCCCTCAGTGGCCGGTCTTGCTACACTTCGCTGATTTCTTGAATACTAAGCGCCTGCCTGATGGTGGTGTGTGTGTATTGTGCCTAGACTCCTGCTCCAACCTTCGACCTCAGCTTGGAATGTGACAGGATTGTGCTGCTGCTGTTGTGCCCATTGTGTTTCGACACTGCCTTAGGACATCCCTACGTGATACAAACCTAGGTAGGACTTCTGTGTTGTTGTGTTGATTTTCCCCGCCTCTTTTTGTGTTTACCACCCAGGGGCCAGATTCACGAAAGCACTTACGAACCAACCCGTTCTCGCAAATTCGTAAAGTCAATATTGACTTATTAACTACGTGCATAGGTGATATACTAAACATAATAGATACCCTTAAAAAGATTCATAGAAAACACCGACCTTACTTAACCTTGTTAGTATCTTAAGATAAGCATCTTATTGCTTCGTAATTACAATTATTACTTAACCTATACCTATTATAGGTTAGGTAATAATTGTAATTACGAAGCAATAAGATGCTTATCTTAAGATACTAACAAGGTTAGGTAAGGTCGGTGTTTTCTATGAATCTTTTTAAGGGTATCTATTATGTTAAGTATGTCACCTATGCACATATTTAATAAGTCAATATTGACTCATTAAATTTGCGAGAACGGGTTGTACGAACGTGTACATCTTTCCTCAATCTTTGACGGCTTTGGTTACATTTATTAAACAGTTTACAAGCATGAAAACTTGCCAATCAACTGTTGTTATTGTTATAAACAGCCTCCTGGTGCTTCGGAGCTCATTAACTGTTTAATAATTGGAAACAAAGCCGCCAAAGATTGAAAAAAAGATGTACAGGTTCGTAAGTGCTTGCGTAACTGCTTCGTGAATCTGGCCCCAGGTCGTTATACCCATGTTGATGAATACTTCTCGCCTGGACGTCGTAGGTAAGTTGATTAGTTGTTCAACTGATAGGTCTACTTGGCCGAGAGCGCCACCAGGCCCAGGTCTTGGCGGATTGATTCCCGAGTGGCCTCGATATTTTCTGCAGGCGATGAGTCACAATAACGTGGCTGAAGTATGTTGACCAGACCACACACTAGAAGGTGAAGGGACGACGACGTTTCGGTCCGTCCTGGACCATTTCTCAAGTCGATTCACTTGAGAATGGTTCAGAACGGACCGAAACGTCGTCGTCCCTTCACCTTCTAGTGTGTGGTCTGGTCGATATTTTCTCTTTACGTGTATTCGAAACACGCTGTTCTGTATAGTTTGTTCCAAAGAAGGGGAACAAACTATTGAACAAGGGAACAATTACAGCTGAAAAGCTTTACTGTTGTCATTCTAACTAGGGTAGGAGGGTCTATCTACGACTCCGTTGTCGTCATGGAAACTTAATAAATCAACTAATCACAATATAAGTCTGTGTCTGTCATATATATAACCCAGTGAATGTAATATATAGTGTTCTCAGCTACACTTTAAAGATAGAATATGCAGATGAGGAGTCACAATAACGTGGCTGAAATATGTTGACCAGACCACACACTAGAAACTGAAGGGACGACGACGTTTCGGTCTATCCTGGACCATTTCTCAAGTCGATTATGAAAGATAGAATGTCTTTCTTGAGTTGAAAGTCAGATGTTTTGGGCTAGCCTCTCCCAATTTTGTAGAGGGGATGATGTTGACTGAACACACACACACTAAACTGTGTAATATATATATGAGAGCAACGCCAATTCAACGTCAAATCGTAGTCTAATCGTCGTCTAATCGAATCAACGTCCCTCAACGTTGATTCGACGTCGAACCAGTGCCATTCCTGGATATTGTGACCACTTTGCAAAAAAAAGTGCCAACCCTTCACCTCCAACGTTGAGGCCACAAAGTGAACTCTTCTTAAGATTACACCGATCAGCTGGGTACACCGCTGTACTCGAGTGTACTCAACGAGACTATAAGGTAAACTTGGCAGGACCGGTGACGGCGCCGGGGCGACCTCGTCTTGCTTCCATCAGACACCAGCCTCAGATCTGCTCCGATATCTCGTCCTTCGTCGTAAATCTCTCCGGCAGCGCCGTCAGGAATCCTGCGTGCGAGAGTTAGGGGGGCTTACGAGGTGAGGTGGAAGGACTTAAGACACGAGGGGGAAGGACTTAAGACACGAGGGGGAAGGACTTACGACACGAGGGGGGAAGGACCTAAGGTTTAACTCTCAGGATAAATCGGAAAAGAAGTATATTAAACAAAACCCATAATAAACCTGAAAGTAAACCACATGATAACAGTCAACGTTAAAGAAATACTGAAAAATACAGCCCAGCCTCTAAAAAATGGGGAGGTAAATGTAACAGCCCCATAAGTGCAATTATGTACTATGTATGGCAGTCAGGAAATGTACTTATTACACTTAGTTTTAAAACGTACTGTCAATTCGGAGGATGGGATTGCAGCGGTCTTGCATTTAATTTGGGCAACAAATAGCCCAGAGATTGTCACGGTTACGTAAACAAATGCGGTGTACTATCCGTAAGGACTACTTGCACACAGTCTTGAAGTCACCACTATGCAATGTTTCACGCTTCTGAGTTCTGTCTTCATTAGGCTAGCAACACTCTAATGAGTTTTCTCCGCATTAGGCTTGTGGCGTTCAGTCAAGTCTTCGATTAACATACGATTAGCATACGTCAGGCTGCGAGCAGCCGCGTCTAACAGCCTGGTTGATCAGTCCAGCAACCAGGAAGCCTGGTCGACGACCGGGCCGCGGGGACACTAAGCCCCGGAAGCACCTCAAGGTAAGGTAACCTCAAGGTAAGGTAACAACCAGGTTTTCATTCCTGATCACCCCTCAAGACTGAAAATGGGCCACATATACACCTCCAACCCCCCTCTTTCTCCCCCCCACCCCCACCCCCCTCTTTCTCCCCCCCACCCCACCCCTAAAAAACACATCTGGAACTCACAGAATCAAAACATTTCCATAATTCTAACTCAATACTCGGACTCTAAAATCGGAATCGACTGTCGACCGTGGCCCCCCTGACACGACCAGTGTAAACATCGTGCCCTTGGGGCGGGGCTCCGGGCTAGTTTAACAGCTAGTCCTTCACAAGGCAATACCAGCAAGTCGAGCTTGTACCAGCAGCAAGTCGAGCTTGTACCAGAAAGTCGGGCTTGTGCCAGAAAGTTGAGCTTGTACCAACAAGTCGAACTTATACCAACAAGTCGATCTTGTACCACCAGCAAGTCGATCTTGTACCACCAGCAAGTCGATCTTGTACCAACAAGTCGAGCTTGTACCAGCAAGTCGAGCTTGTACCAGCATGTCGAGCGAGGGATGTAAAGCTTTAAACTTTGTTATTGTTCGTGAAATAATTTCTCAGCTTCGGTGCGTTTTCAAATATATTTCTGAAGAACGAGAACTCAATAATAAAAACAATAATAATCATTATATAATCGATAGGAAAGACAATAATAAGAAAATATTGAAATGAGAAGTAATTAGAGATTTCAAATTTCCTGATAAAGAAAACTTTAACACTAAGAAAATTACAAATAATACTCGTGACAACAAGAACAAATTATATAAAAAAAAGTAGAGTTCTCTACAACCCAGAGAGTCACAATTTACTGTCAAATAAAGACTTTTTTCTCAAATAAAGTCTTAGAAGAAGGGGGGGAAGGGGGTTACTGCGCGGACACAACTTGGGCTTCCGAAAGACCTATAATTGTTTGCCGCTAACAAACAAACGGCAAGAACAGTCCCTTATCTCGGCAAACGAGATAAGGGACCGTTCCGATAAGGGATAACGGCAAACAACGGCGCTCAATACCGTAAACAGGATTTTGTAGCCTCTGTTGTTTAATTTGTAATTCAGTCATTCGGTGGTTTATCATGCCAACTGAGAAAAAATTATATTGCAATTTGTTTTTTTGTTTTTTTAATTTAATGTTCATGTTGGCTGGACGTCTGATAATTGATGTAGATTGACGTTAGGACAATGTGTAGCTCGTACATATTGATGTTGAAATATTTAGTGTTCATCAATGTGATTGGGCGCCATTCCTTTCCTCCGTCCGATCCCATATCCTTATCCTCATCCAAACTGATATATAAGTAAGGTGCACTAAAAATCATAGCAGCTTGCAAATGATGTCCCGTTTTCTATTGGTGAATCTGCGGTTAGGTTAGGTTCGGGCAATTTAGTACATGGGTTTTAGTGGCGTTGTGAACACTGAAGAGGACGGGCTGTACACTCACCAATTGGTCTCCGTTTTCTTTCACACGGGCTCATCAACTTCGCTAACTCCAATTAAGACTATATTTTCTACCGTGTGTGTTTAAGATGCCTTCAAACACGAATATTAGAGACACGCATAAACAAGATAACATCAGCAGGATATGAGACGCTGGCACCCATTAGAATGCCAGATATAAATAAGGACTCTTGATAAAGGATCCTTATTAATATTTGAATATGGAGCACCGGCATGAAATCAGGTCCTCGTGAGAGAACAGCTTCTATAATGAGAGAAAAATGCCAATAAATCGAAGCAGTATATAGTCTGAGTATATAGTCTTGTATATAGTCTTGTATATAGTATATAGTCTTGAACGGGGGTGTTCAACAAGTGGAATGAAAGGAGGAGTCGTGGAAGCCACCTCCATCCACAACTCCAAGGCCAGGGAGGGTCTAATAGTACTCTTAATAATCAGTAAAGAAATACGCGCCAGGTGGGCGGGCCTCGTAGCCTGGTGGATAGCGCGCAGGACTCGTAATTCTGTGGCGCGGGTTCGATTCCCGCACGAGGCAGAAACAAATAGGGCATAGTTTCTTTCACCCTGAATGCCCCTGTTACCTAGCAGTAAATAGGTACCTGGGAGTTAGTCAGCTGTCACTGGCTGCTTCCTGGGGGTGGAGGCCTGGTCGAGGACCGGGCCGCGGGGACACTAAAGCCCCGAAATCATCTCAAGATATCCTCAAGAAGGTATATAACGAGGCCACTATATACGGGTAGGAAGTGTTTGGTAAACACTATAACGCTTACAGATATATAAGTTCAACTCAAGACTCAATCACGATTCGAGATAGTCGAGTCGTGATTGGACCATTGCGGTTTAAATGTGAATGTCAGTGTTGAAATACATAAGCGTTGTTGCACTGTACACAACTGTTAAAAGCGGACGATAGAGGCAGTTTAGGGACCTAGACGGAATAAGGGGAGAGGGAGACAGGGAACTGTAACAAAGAGAGGAAAAAGGGGACAGAGGAAGGAGGAGGAGGTACTGTGATTATAATTTATTTTAAGGCGAGCACAGTGAATGAGGCCCCAAGTTCTTAGGACATTTATCAGCTGCACAGGAGCCGTTTATCTAGAAAATCCGTTAGGATAAGCTGATTGGCGTTTTATACTCTTAGGCGACATTAAGCCAAGCGAGAAACATCCTCAGGTGGACTAATTAGAGCAGGTGTGGACATCCTTGTTGGGTTACGGATGCCAGTTTTTGAGACGCTCTGTAAAGGTCGGCCCCTTGGCTTAAACCTGGAATGTTTCCCCCCATGGTCAGTCTCGATGGGTATAGATGTCTGTGTTGTCTGTCTGTCCCCCCCCCCCCAACCCAGCCGAACTCTATGGATCATTTTTGGTGTGTTTTTTACCTTGATGGACAAGTTTTCATATTTCCTCCCCTGCCTGTCGGTCCCGAGGGTGCAACAGAAATTGCAATCAGAAACAACTGATTGCAATCATCCTTGCAATCAGTCTTCAAACAAAGAACGTCGCTTTCTGCTCGTATGCGTTACTTAAGGCTAAAAATGGTCGCGCTAGATAATGGAAGCGGCTGGCGAAAGTGACGTACTGTCCCGTTTTCTGTTGTGGGTCCTCTGGTAGGCTAGGAGACGACACTTTAAATTGAACGTTTTCTTGACGCTGGGAAATTTTAGGCGGACGGAATGCATCCTTGTGTATCCCTCCTGGTTAGTTGCGATAAATAAGAAGTAACGTTATAAGGTAATAAGAAGTAAATAACGTTTCGTTTCTTTCTTTCTTTCGTGTCATAACATGTAAATGATGACACTCCTAAAGTGTCATCATTTACATGTTTCTCTCTCTGGGGAGGAATATTTCATATCATGCTCTCTGGGGAGGATATTTCATATCATGCTCTCTGGGGAGGATATTTCATATCATGCTCTCTGGGGAGGATATTTCATATCATGCTCTCTGGGGAGGAATATTTCATATCATGCTCTCTGGGGAGGAATATTTCATATCATGCTCTCTGGGGAGGAATATTTCATATCATGCTCTCTGGGGAGGATATTTCATATCATGCTCTCTGGGGAGGAATATTTCATATCATGCTCTCTGGGGAGGAATATTTCATATCATGCTCTCTGGGGAGGAATATTTCATATCATGCTCTCTGGGGAGGAATATTTCATATCATGCTCTCTGGGGAGGAATATTTCATATCATGCTCTCTGGGGAGGAATATTTCATATCATGCTCTCTGGGGAGGAATATTTCATATCATGCTCTCTGGGGAGGAATATTTCATATCATGCTCTCTGGGGAGGAATATTTCATATCATGCTCTCTGGGGAGGAATATTTCTACACATTAACTCATCCATTTTAAGGTTGGCTAAATTACTGACCTGGAGAACATGCAGAGAATATTTACTGCCCGATTTTAATTTTCAATTCGTAATGCCTAAAACACATCAATTCGTAATGCCTAAAACACATCAATTCGTAATGCCTAAAACACATCAATTCGTAATGCCTAAAACACATCAATTCGTAATGCCTAAAACACATCAATTCGTAATGATTAAAATCCCTCAAATTGTATTTACTGAAACGCGAGAAAGAGAGAGAAAGAGAGGAACACCACGTAATCTACTTCCGAAAAATATTAGACGAACTGCTTCCAAATCTGATCACTGAAATCTAAATCTATGAAAGAAAATGACTTTTTTTTATTTTTCGGTCTGTCCAAGACTGGAGCCCAGGCGCTTGACACTAACCTCACCCCATTTTTCAAGATGCCACATGGGTTGTATGTGACTAACATCAGCAGGTCAGAGTCGGGCCTTATACACCCCCCCCCCCCATCCTGTTGTGTGTGTGTGTGTGTGTGTGTGTGTGTGTGTGTGTGTGTGTGTGTGTGTGTGTGTGTGTGTGTGTGTGTGAGTGTGTGTGTGTGAGGGTTAGGACACACCCGCACACACACATTGTATTCCACTTATGTCAGACCAATTCTGGAGTATGCAGCTCCAGCCTGGAGTCCATACCTTGTTAAACACAAGACAAAGTTAGAGAAGATTCAGAGGTATGCCACTAGGTTCGTCCCGGAACTGAAAGGAATGAGCTACGAGGAAAGGCTAAAGGAGCTGAACCTCACGTCCCTGGAAAACAGAAGAGTAAGGGGAGAAATGACAACCACCTACAAAATTCTCAGGGGAATTGACAGGGTGGACAAAGACAAACTCTTCAGTACGGGTGGGACACGAACAAGGGGACACAGGTGGAAACTTAGTACCCAGATGAGCCACAGAGGCGTTAGAAAGATTTTTTTTCAGTGTCAGAGTAGTTAATAAATGGAATGCACTAGGCAGAGATGTGGTGGAGGCTGACTCCATACACAGTTTCATATATAGGTATGATAGAGCCCAATAGGCTCGGGAATCTGTACACCAGTTGATTGACGGTCGAGAGGCGGGACCAAAGAGACAAAGCTCAATCCCCGCAAGCACAACTAGGTGAGTACACACGCTGGCTGAGTGGACAGCGCTCTAGACTCTTGGAGCAAGGGACCAGGGTTCGATCCCGGCAGCCGGCGGAAAAACTCCGCAAGCGGAGTTTCCTTCACCCTGATGCTCCTGTTACCTAGCAGTAAATATGTACCTGGGAGTTAGAAAGCTGCTACGGGCTACTTCCTGGTGGGGGGGGGGGGAATAGTAGTTAGTAACAGTTGATTGATTGACAGCGCGGGTCTCCTGGTGTCTTGGCGGTGCCAGGAGCCGGTGGCTGAGCGGACAAAACACTGGGCACGTGATCCTGTGGTCCCGGATTCGATCCAGGGCGCCGGCGAGAAACAATGGGCAGAGTTTCTTTCACCCCTGATGCCCCTCCCCCCCTGTTACCTTGCAGTAAATAGGTAGCCGAGAGTTAGTCAGCTGTCACGGGCTGCTTCCTAGGGGTGGAAGCCTGGTCGATGACCGGGCCGCGGGGACACTAAAGCCCCGAAAATCATCTCAAGATAACCTCAAGAAGATATAACGCCTGGCACTGTCATGTCAGCTCGCGCCAGCTTAGGCAGTCAGACGCTGACTAGGTATAGTCAAGGAAAGTGTCGTCAAGGAAAGTGTCGTCAAGGAAAGTGTCGTCAAGGAAAGTGTCGTCAAGGGAAGTGTCGTCAAGGAAAGTGTCGTCAAGGAAAGTGTCGTCAAGGAAAGTGTCGTCTAGGAAAGTGTCGTTAAGGAAAGTGTCGTCAAGGGAAGTGTCGTCTAGGAAAGTGTCGTCAAGGAAAGTGTCGTCAAGGAAAGTGTCGTCAAGGAAAGTGTCGTCAAGGGAAGTGTCGTCAAGGGAAGTGTCGTCAAGGAAAGTGTCGTCAAGGGAAGTGTCGTCTAGGAAAGTGTCGTCTAGGAAAGTGTCGTCAAAGAAAGTGTCGTCTAGGAAAGTGTCGTCAAGGAAAGTGTCGTCAAGGAAAGTGTCGTCAAGGAAAGTGTCGTCAAGGAAAGTGTCGTCAAGGGAAGTGTCGTCAAGGAAAGTGCCGTCTCCTCATTCCCCGTCCAAATCCTCTTCAAGAATTCAACTGCTCATCCTTCCTCCTCTCCTCTTCTCCAAGTTCTTCGGTCATGGAATTCTTCAGAGGAGCCTGATCCTTGTCTGCTCTGGAAGGCTGAAGTCACCAGTCGCGTCCTGGTGCCGCAGCAGCAGCAGCAGGTACCAGTCAAGACACAGTGATACTTTAGAGACCGTGGTCATGGCTCCTGACGCCCTCAGGGAGGGGTCACACCCGCAGGCCGGGGAGATGAGAGGCATCCATCAGCTTGCAACAGCATCAGAAGCTGAAGTCTTACGGGAAAAAAGCTGTCGCGAGCGAAAGAATGGAAGTAGAGCAGTGGTGGCTGAAGCAGAGCAGTGGTGGTTGAAGTAGAGCAGTGGTGGTTGAAGTAGAGCAGTGGTGGTTGAAGTAGAGCAGTGGTGGTTGAAGTAGAGCAGTGGTGGTTGAAGTAGAGCAGTGGTGGTTGAAGCAGAGCAGTGGTGACTGAAGCAGAGCAGTGGTGGCTGAAGTGTGTGCTGGGCGTGAGGCTCCGGTGGTGAGATACGACCATCTTAAGAGAGCGTCAGTCGTAAGTGTGAAGGTCGTCTGAGAGCCTAACTGCATGATAGTAGTAGTGATGGTTGACTATGAGGGGCCTTAAGGTGCTCGGGTGACCACAGTAGGTCACAACCAGGATCTGGTGTGACACCCACAACCTTCACGGTTGCAAAGTGTGTATATGTTTATTATATTATGTAACTATAGTCTATTTTGTTATTAAGTGAATCGAGTTTCGGTGTGATGAAACATTACGAGTATAGCTTCTCTGACCTTTCTTGACTCGAGAGAGAGGCAGTGTTCAGAATATTTTTTTCTCGGTCTTCATGTGAATGTAATGGGTTGCACCAAATTTTAGCTAATTGACTCTACAGCCTATTGTCTATATATTAGACACTATGCAACTGCAGTTTAAATCAAGTGATTACAACTCTCTCTCTCTCTCTGTCTCTCTCTCTGTCTCTCTTTCTTTGTCTCTCTCTCTCTGTCTCTCTGTGTCTCTCTGTCTGTCTCTTTCTCTGTCTCTCTGTCTGTCTCTCTCTCCCTCTGTCTCTGTCTCTCTCTGTCTCTGTCTTTCTCTCTCTCTCTCTCTCTCTCTCTCTCTCTCTCTCTCTCTCTCTCTCTCTCTCTCTCTCTCTCTCTCTCTCTCTCTCTCTCTCTCTCTCTCTCTCTCTCTCTCTCTCTCTCTCTCTCTCTCTCTCTCTCTCTCTCTCTCTCTCTCTCTCTCTCTCTCTCTCTCTCTCTCTCTCTCTCTCTCTCTCTCTCTCTCCCCCTTCTCTCCCTCTCCCCCCCCCGACAATACCGCGTGAGCATGATAACTGAGAAATGACAGGCAGGCAGACAATCAACTCATCTGAGAGGCGAAGATGATGGGCATCGATCCATCACGATGACAGATCATCCAGGCAGTCTCACTCTGCTCTTCAGTGTTGACAGCCCAGCTTCCAAGAATTTTTGGGATTTATTTTTTCAGTGGTGAGTTGTTCCGCAAATGGTCTGTGTTTGGGGCCTGATGCCTGAGTAATTCACGGGTCCGTGCGTGCATATTTATGATGTGCTTTGAAAGGTCGAGCTTTAGCTACCAAGCCCCGTCATTTGGCTCATGGTCATTTATTGCAGTGATTCTTATCCGTCGTGTTTCTCGTCACATTATTATTATTTAAGATGCTGTTTGAGTTTGCCTCAAGAATGCAATCTTCTTGTGTGTCTACGCAGAAGTTTTTTGGAGGGTTGATCTTTTGCCCTTGTTTCTATGTTATTCTTTATTGTTTTTCTCCTATTTTAATTCTACTATGCTGCATCATCTTTCTTGTAGTTGTTGTTTATGTTCTGTCATTCATCCGGGTCTCTTTTTACTCTTTGTTTGTCTCAAGGTATCGTCTCTTGAACCAGGGACGTCTATGAACAAATCCACAAGGGCCGTGACGAGGGTTCGAACCTACGTCTGAGAGGATCCCAGACGCTGCCTTAATCTCTCTCTCCCTCTCCATTCTCTTGTGGATTTGTTCATTTGATGCATCACGCTATTGTGATGTCTGTGTGTAGTGACTTCTATTGTACCTTTATAGGGGGCAAGATTTTAGTCTCCATTTCCTTGCTGTTCCTTGTTGTAATATTCACTAAATCTCTCTCTCTCCCTTTCTCCCTTCCCTTATCTTCTCTCCTTTCCATTCATATCCTTTCCTCTCCACTTCTCCAATCTCCCCTTGCCTCTTCTCTCATCTTCCTCTATACACTTTTTCCTTCACTACCCGTGTAAAAAAAACATTAATCATAACACCCATCCTTTAGAGCCTCTGCAAAACAATAAAAAAAAATCATATAATTCGTAAACATTTACACTTAGGGTCCCTTCCGGCGCGTTACCGTTAACAGCCCAACTACGACGACACCGTTTAGGCTGCCACTTGTGTGGCCAAATATGCAGGAATCTTCTTAGTG
>NC_091173.1:18728215-18775715 GCF_040958095.1 Procambarus clarkii
ATTGAGACGAAGCCGCCATCATCCAGGCAAGAGAGGCGGCCAGCGCAGGGGAACACGTGTATAAATGCTCTCTGAATCTCTCTCTTTTTTTTTCCGTGATCTAATGGCATTCCAAATGTCGCAAACTGCCCAACTACTTACTAACAAGTCGTGAGGCTGTTGGCGGCAAGTAAGACGCCAACAGCCAGGCTAGTTAACGAGCGGAGGAATCCCCCAATTCTAAATTTAAAAGGATTTGTTTGATGAAATTCTTGAAGTGGGGAGTGACAGGAAACCTTGAAAGCAGAGAAAGGCAGCAGGAGAAGTAGAGGGACGATGGGAAGGGGGATAGAAGACAGCAAAGGGGAAGCCTCGAACGAGTGTCTCACAAGGGTGTTGGATGCTCGCCTCTCGGCAGGAGGTGCGGAGGTGGTGATTTAAACACACATTTCTTCCCCTCTTCCCTCGCTCGCGCGCACACACTTAGCGAGGCCTCGTTGGTCTCTGGTTTCCTTTGTCTGTGCTTTATGGCCTCTTTATTTTGGGTTTTATGCCGGATAGTGATGTGTTCTCTCTCTCTCTCTCTCCCTCTCTCTCTCTCTCTCTCTCTCTCTCTCTCTCTCTCTCTCTCTCTCTCTCTCTCTCTCTCTCTCTCTCTCTCTCTCTCTCTCTCTCTCTCTCTCTCTCTTGTTGAATATGACCGAAAAGGTAAGATTAATAATTCTAACACGAATTTTCTTAATATTTCTTATGTTTTTCTTCACTGTCGGTGGTAATAAAAATATCAAATCTCCAAAATTTATTTTTTAATTGTCTGACGTCTGAACGCGTTTCGTAATGCTTATTACATTTTCAAAGACTTAATTTACACACAGATTCATCGAACTTATACTCATTTTGGGTGAGGTGATATGGCACAAAGTTTTGGGTGAGGTGAACAAACTTATGACAAACACAAGACAGAACACGGAACAATGGGTATAAGTTGGATATGAGGACTGCAGAAGGTCTATTGGCCCATACTTCCTCATGTTGCTTCCATATTGGTTCGGGGCCTCGAAGTGGGTAGAATACAGTTGTGCGTTAATTGGCTGTTGATTGCTGGTGTTGACTTTTTGATGTGTAGTGCCTCGCACATGTCGAGCCTCCTGCTATCGCTGTATCTATCGATGATTTCCGTGTTGTTTGTTAAGACTTCTCTGGTGATGGTCTGGTTGTGAGAAGAGATTATATGTTCCTTGATGGAGCCCTGTTGCTTATGCATTGTTAATCGCCTGGAAAAAGACATTGTTGTCTTGCCTATATACTGAGTTCTTTGGGGCTTACAGTCCCCAAGTGGGCATTTAAAGGCATAGACGACGTTGGTCTTCTTTAAGGCGTTCTGTTTGGTATCTGGAGAGTATTTCATGGGTAGATTGGCCGTTTTTTTTGGTTTTATAACAAATTGTCAATTGTATTTTCTGATTTTTGTCTGTAGGGATAACGTTCCTATCAACAATATCTTTCAGGACCCTTTCCTCTGTTTTATGAGCCGTCGAAAAGAAGTTCCTGTAAAATAGTCTAGTAGGGGGTACAGGTGTTGAGTTGCTCGACTCTTCAGAGGTTGCATGGCGTTTCATCTTTCTTTTTATGACGTCTTCAACGAAACCGTTAGAGAAGCCATTGATGACTAGGACATGTCTTACCCCACAGAGTTCTTCATCGACTTGCCTCCAATCTGAGCTGTGGCTCAGAGCACGGTCGACATAAGCGTTGACAACACTCCTCTTTTACCTGTCTGGGCAGTCACTCTTGGCATTGAGGCACATTCCTATGTTGGTTTCCTTAGTGTAGACTTCAGTGTGGAAACTTCCGCTCGTTTTCCCGTGCCTGTTGCATGCAGAAAGGGCAGCTTCCCATTATTCTCCATCTCGTAAGTGAAGCTCAACACAGAATTCCGCTCAAATGCCTCCTTCAGCTGCTGCAGACATCTGGCATCAAGTACCTGTGTAAAAATGTCGTCAACATACCTGCAGTATATGGCCGATTTCAAGTTCATGTCGACTAAGACTTTTTGTTCGATGGTGCCCATGTAGAAGTTCGCAAACAGAACACCTAGGGGAGAACCCATGGCGACCCCATCTACTTGCTTATACATGTGCCCATCTGGGCTCAAGAAAAGGTGCCTCTTTTTCGGTCATATTCAACAACATATGTTTACAAGAAAGACTGCTACCAATATATATATATATATATATATATATATATATATATATATATATATATGTATATATATATATATATATATATATATATATATATATATATATATTATATTATGTATATATAATATGAAACTACATAGGTGACGTTATATTAGGCGATCCTTTGCACTCCTTGAAGAGGAAACACAAAGATCTTGACGGGTTGTGTAGAGTTTATGGAAATCAAAGACGGTATTGGGCCAGCATTCCTTTGTGGGGGTGAGAGGCAGGTCACTACAGGTCAGCCGTACTAGTGAGTTGTATTACTGTGTAAGACAGTGCTGGAGTGTGTGGGGGGGGGGGTGTTGTAGGTGGCGGGGTGTTGTAGGTGGCGGGGTGTTGTAGGTGGTGGAGTGTTGTTGGTGGCGGGGTGTTGTAGGTGGTGGCGTGTTATTCCTTTAAGCTGTCTTCGTGGGTGGGGATTTTTGGTCCGTGTACTCAGTTATATGTTTTCTGGAGTTGGATTCAGCTCTTGGGTCCCCGCCTCTCTCTCTCTATACCTTCAGTATACTGGTGTTCAGGTTCCTATAAACTCCTTGGGTTCTGTCGTCTCTACATTAGGATCTTCATCTTCATCTTATCTTGAGGTTATCTTGAGTTGATTTCGGGGCTTTAGTGTCCCCGCGGCCCGGTCCTCGACCAGGCCTCCACCCCCAGGAAGCAGCCCGTGACAGCTGACTAACTCCCAGGTACCAATTTACTGCTAGGTAACAGGGGCATCAGGGTGAAAGAAACTCTGTCTATCGTTTCTCGCCGGCGCCCGGGATTGAACCCTGGACCACAGGATTACGTGCCCAGCGTGCTGTCCGCTCGGCCGGCCGGCTCCCCAGTATTACTTAACTCTCAGATTCATTCCGTTTACCCTCGGTGAAACAGTCAATAATTTGGACTGCTTGAGGCTTCAGTTTGTCTAGGTCTTCTTGAAGCCTCAAGCGGTCCTCCTCTGTCTTAATCCTTCTCATAATTTTGGCATCGTCAGCAAACATTGAGAGGAATGAGTCTATACCCTCTGGGATACCTGGTTGATACCTGGTTGATGGGGTTCTGGGAGTTCTTCTACTCCCCAAGCCCGGCCCGAGGCCAGGCTCGACTTGTGAGCCAGATTTGTGAGGGAGATCATTTACGTATATCAGAAACAAGATAGGACCGAGTACAGAGCCCTGTGGGACTCCACTTGTGACTTCACGCCAATCTGAGGTCTCACCCCTCACTGTAACTCTCTGCTTCCTATTGCTTAGGTACTCCCTTATCCACTGGAGCACCTTACCAGTCACTCCTGCCTGTTTCTCCAGCTTATGTACCAGCCTCTTATGCGGTACTGTTTCAAATGCTTTTCGACAGTCCAAGAAAATGCAGTCCGCCCAGCCTATTGTACCACCAACTGTGTAACTATTTTATTGACTCAGGTGTTCTGGACGACATCCTAACAATTTACCCAAAATTTGCTTGTCCATTTTAAAGAATGAAGAACAATTTCTACTTATATTCTAAGCTGCATCACTTATGAACCCATCCCTGCCCTTGTGCGGCAGTGCACAATAGAAAGTTGTTTTCACATATCCACACATTAAAACATTGATTGTAACCGTGATATATATGTGCTTCAGCCTACAGTTTAGACCTATTGTCTTATGTATGACCCTCTGTCCTGCGTGACAGTGAATACTAGCATTAACCTCAATTTAATAAGACTATCAAAATCCTCAGATTAGGCAAAATTGTAATTAATTTTGTCAATAAAGATGTTAATAATAATAATCCGCCCAGCCTTCTCTTTCTTGCTTAATCTTTGTCACCTGGTCATAGAATTTTATTAAGCCTGTAAGGCAAGATTTACCCTCCCTGAACCCATGTTGATGGGTTGTCACAAAGTCCCTTCTCTCCAGATGTGTTACTAGGTTTTTCTCACGATCTTCTCCATCACCTTGCATGGTATACAAGTTAAGGACACTGGCCTGTAGTTCAGTGCCTCTTGCCTGTCGCCCTTTTTGTATATCGGGACTACATTAGCAGTCTTCCATATTTCTGGTAGGTCTCCCATCTCCAGTGACCTACTATACACTATACCTACTATACTATATACACTATGTGTGTGTGTGTGTGTGAATGTGTATTTACTATTTGTATCTGCAGAATCGAGCTATTAGTTCTTGGACCCCGCCTTTCTAACCAATTTATTTTTCCTCTATTGCGTCGACTACATACATTTCCCTCTAACACACACACACACACACACACACACACACACACACACACACACACACACACACACACACACACACACACACACACACATACACACACATCCCCAGGAAGAAACCCGTAGCAGCTGTCTAACTCCCAGGTACCAATATACTGCTAGGTGAACAGGCGCAACACGGTGAAAAACCTACCCATTTGTTTCCTCCTCCGCCAGGGATCGAACCCGGGGGAGTCCTCATGTGGTAAACTCACACCACTGGGAGGGGGGTCTTGTGTGGTAAACTCACACCACTGGGAGGGGGGTCTTGTGTGGTAAACTCTCACCACTGGGAGGGGGGTCTTGTGTGGTAAACTCACACCACTGGGGGTCCTCGTGTGGTAAACTCACACCACTGGGGGTCCTTATGTGGTAAACTCACCTCACTGGGGGTCCTCATGTGGTAAACTCACCTCACGAGAGGACTTACAAAAAGTAGACTCATGACTTTCCTCACGACCGACACGAGTTGAGGCTCAAGATTTCCTTACTAAGCGGCACAAGGACAACCTTCCTTGTGTGTGTGTGTGTGTGTGTGTGTGTGTGTGTGTGTGTGTGTGTGTGTGTGTGTGTGCGCGCGTGCGTGTGTGTGTGTGTGTGTGTGTGTGTGTGTGTGTGTGTGTGTGTGTGTGTGTGTGTGTGTGTGCGTGTGTGTTTGCGTGTGTGTTTGCGTGTGTGTGTGTGTGCGTGTGTGTGTGTGCGTGTGTGTGTGTGTGTGCGTGTGTGTTTGCGTGTGTGTTTGCGTGTGTGTGTGCGTGTGTGTGTGTGTGTGTGTGTGCGTGTGTGTGTGTGTGTGTGTGTGTGTGTGTGTGTGTGTGTGTGTGTGTGTGTGTGTGTGTGTGTGAGTGTGTGTGTGTGTGTGTACCTAGATGTGCTTGCAGGGTTGAGCTCTAGGCTCTTAGCCCCGCCTTCTCAACGCGTCTTAGATTATGGCCGTAACTCGTTTCTCAGGCTTTTGCCATATGCAAATTTATAGTCTAGAATCGAATTCGTTTCGACGACTTCCACGTCGAATCTGTTCCACTTATGAATAGTTGTGACTGATTTTTTGTGTCTCTAGTTCCCATCTATGAACCCTCGTTCTGCTGTTCCTACCACCGAAGAAAGTTATTTTATTAATTTCCCTTAGAATTTTATATGTTGTTATCATGTCCCCCTCCTATCTCTGCTCAGCTCGTCCTCCTAAGGTTTCCCAGCGTCAAGAAACTGGCGTACTAGAGTGCCCTTATCCTAACCTACCAGAGGTCCCAAAACAGAAAACGGGATAGTATGTCAATTTCGCGAGCCACTACCATTTTCTAGTTGGAAAATGTTTAAGCCTTACCAAGCATATACGTCACAAATGCGACGTTCTATTAGGAGGATTGATTGCCCAATCATCTCAAGATAACCTCAAGATGGGTTGCTTTGTTTACCTTCAGGTTGGTTATAGGTTCGATTCCCTCGGTCTTTCCCCGTCTTGAGGTTATCTTGAGATGATTTCGGGGCTTTAGTGTCCCCGCGGCCCGGTCCTCGACCAGGCCTCCACCCCCAGGAAGCAGCCCGTGACAGCTGACTAACACCCAGGTACCTATTTTACTGCTAGGTAACAGGGGCATAGGGTGAAAGAAACTCTGCCCATTGTTTCTCGCCGGCGCCCGGGATGGAACCCGGGACCACAGGATCACGCGTCCAGTGTTCTGTCCGCTCAGCCACCAGCTCCCGTAGCTTAAAGCGAGCTTCGTTGCATATCTCTGGCCCTTTTCTAGATTTTCCTTGACATGTTTCAGGGTAAAAGTTGCAGTATACAAGGACCAGGAAAAGACTTTTTGCTTCTGAAGGACACATGACCACTGGGCCAGTGTTCCGTATGCTGCAGAGGTTGTCTTAGTGGTGTGGGCTTCTCCCAGGCCCTTTTCTCCTTTTTCTAGTTACAGAAAACCTTTTCTTCTGGTTTTCTCCTTTTTCTAGTTAGAGAAAACCTTTTCTTCTGGTTTTCTCCTTTTTCTAGTTAGAGAAAACTTTTTCTTCTGGTTTTCTCCTTTTTCTAGTTAGAGAAAACCTTTTCTTCTGGTTTTCTCCTTTTTCTAGTTAGAGAAAACTTTTTTTTCTGGTTTTTCTCCTTTTTCTAGTTAGAGAAAACCTTTTTTTCTGGTTTTTCTCCTTTTTCTAGTTAGAGAAAACCTTTTCTTCTGGTTTTCTCCTTTTTCTAGTTAGAGAAAACCTTTTCTTCTGGTTTTCTCCTTTTTCTAGTTAGAGAAAACCTTTTTTTCTGGTTTTTCTCCTTTTTCTGATTAGTTTCTGGTTAGTTTAGTCTCCCCTTCATCTTAGGTTGCTTTAATTGTCTTCCCACTACTGTTCTAATCCTCCATACTTTTGCATTTGGCTGGGTTAAATTCTAGTAGCCATTTTTCAGACCACTTCATTTTTCCAGCATTCAAGAAGTTCTCCCGTTTTAGAGAAGAACTAAATATTACAGCAATGGGGGGACTCCACTATTCTTCAGCTACCTCATTTTTTTTTGTAGTATCCACGGCTGTATTTTGTCTGGTCCTGTATCTTGTGTTACTCCAGTTCCTGTAGCTGATTTTTGGTGTTATTTCGGTTACGCCTTTTTTGGTGTCACTGTAATTTTAGTGACACCAAAATCCTGATGAATCCTGAGTAATCCTGAGGAATCCTGAGGAATCCTGATGAATCCTGAAGAATCCTGAGGAATCCTGAGGAATCCTGATGAATCCTGAGGAATCCTGAGGAATCCTGATGAATCCTGATGAATCCTGAAGAATCCTGATGAATCCTGAGGAATCCTGATGAATCCTGAGGAATCCTGAGGAATCCTGATGAATCCTGAGGAATCCTGAGGAATCCTGAGGAATCCTGAGGAATCCTGAGGAATCCTGATGAATCCTGAGGCAGTGCCCGTTTGGGCTCTTATCTCTTGTGGCAAATCAGGTTCCAGCTTGAATACTTCGTAGAAGCTTATGTGTTTATTTACACGTTGGTTTGTGTGTGTGTGTGTATTCAATATTTAATGCCTGCAGGCTCGAGCTGTTGGACCCCGCCTTTCTAACCATCGGTGATTGTGTGTGTGTTTAACTTATATTTTTGTTCATATTAATTTTTCGTCTTATTTTACATTTCACTTATTTTTTTTATTATTTTTTTTTCGTTGCGTTTTCGTTAACATCTAGTTTTTTTTTTTCTTGGAAGGGGAAAGGGGGTATTGCCTTGATGGAAGGTCAAAGGTCACTGGAGCGCCCCCCCCCCCCCAAGGTCACCCCAGGAATGCTGACGTGGTCGGGTGGTTGGTGGGGGGGGGGGGGGGGGTAGCGAGGTGAAAGGAGGGGGTGTGGGGGGGGGAAGGGATAGTGGTAAATAAAGCGGTTGTGGCGGTGGTGGTAGCGATAGTTGTGATAGTTGGTGGAAGTTGTGGTGGTTGGTAGGGTAATAGTGGTTGTGGTGGTGGCGGTTGGTGGGGGAAATAGTGGTTGTGAGGGCGGTGGTTGGTGTTCACATCTCCGTGTTCACAATTCCGTGTTCACTAGAGGACAGTAGAGGACTAGGAAGACTTTCAACGAAGACACAATGTTATCAGTAAGGTTATGCACTCTTAAGCCGTAGAGAACGTGAACGTTACGTGACATTGTAAACACCTGTTCAGTCCTTGGATGACGAACACCCCTTGTTCTCCCCGAGTGGGTGAACACTCCTTGTTTCTCAGGGAGAGTGGTCATTCCTTAATTGCCCCCCCCCCTGGGCAGGTGAACATTCCTTATTGCCTGAGAATGTGAACATCGGGCTTATCTATATCGGTTAGAATGTCTGTTCAAGGATGGAGACCAGATGCTTATGGCTAGCCTCACACAATTTTTCCAACACAGTTCCCGAGTGGTAGGTGCCCAACACGATTGGGTCGGTGTCGCTACTAATCGACTAGCAGTGAGCCATAGTAAACCCTGAAATTCTGCATATTCTTGTACAGACTGGAACTTTAAAAACCCAAAAATCTAAATTCAGAAAAATAGAAAGATAAAATTAGCATATAATAAAATATTACGCACAAGTGTATGCAAAAAAGGTCAAAAAAGTCTATCATGCTTTGGTCTCTGGGTGGTGTGACCCTCCTCCACTCACGGTTCCGGGGTGGTGGAGGCTACTACTCCAAGCTCAGGCCACCAGTGACACCACGTCTCTACAACAGAGAGAGACAACAGAGAGAGAGAGAGAGAGAGAGAGAGAGAGAGAGAGAGAGAGAGAGAGGGAGGAAGGGTGAGGATTATACAGATAGACCCGAGCACTACCGGGTAACTGTTATGGTCATTCACGTCTTGCTTGAACAATTTATTACTTGTCAAAGTCTTTCACTTTTCCCTTGGGCTTTGTCTTTATCTCTCCTATTTGCATTATCTGTCTCTCCTTTCTCTCTCTCTCTCTCTCTCTCTCTCTCTCTCTCTCTCTCTCTCTCTCTCTCTCTCTCTCTCTCTCTCTCTCTCTCTCTCTCTCTCTCTCTCCCTCTGGTGAAGGAGATAATTGCCCAGAAGTCTCCTCAGTGTACAGACACGGACAGACTACGGAGGATGGCCAACACGGACCAACTGCACTAGACTCTGCCACTGACACGGGCGCCAATTCCTTGACCCGGCTAATGGGTGAGCCACGGATTTCTTCCCCTCTCCTTCCCCCCCCTTCCCTTTTCATCACCAATAACAGCATGTTAGCCAACTGTGTGAGCCGCCAAGAGCTGTTAGACTCTTCAGATGTTGAGTCTCGCGCGCCAATGGTGCTGGGGGGGTGGTGGTGCTGGGGGTGGTGCTGGGGGGTGGTGCTGGGGGTGGTGCTGGGGGGTGGTGCTGGGGGGTGGTGCTGGGGGGTGGTGCTGGGAGGGGGTGGTGCTGGGTGGGGGTGGTGCTGGGAGGTGTTGGTGCTGGGAGGAGGTGGTGGTGGTGCTGGGAGGTGGTGGTGGTGCTGGGAGGGGTGGTGGTGGTGCTGGGAGGTGGTGGTGGTGCTGGGAGGGGTGGTGGTAGTGCTGGGAGGTGGTGGTGGTGCTGGGAGGGGTGGTAGTGGTGCTGGGAGGTGGTGGTGGTGCTGGGAGGGGTGGTGGTGGTGCTGGGAGGTGGTGGTGGTGCTGGGAGGGGTGGTGGTGGTGCTGGGAGGGGTGGTGGTGGTGCTGGGAGGTGGTGGTGGTGCTGGGAGGTGGTGGTGGTGCTGGGAGGGGTGGTGGTGGTGCTGGGAGGGGTGGTGGTGGTGCTGGGAGGGGTGGTGGTGGTGCTGGGAGGTGGTGGTGGTGCTGGGAGGGGTGGTAGTGGTGCTGGGAGGTGGTGGTGGTGCTGGGAGGGGTGGTGGTGGTGCTGGGAGGGGTGGTGGTGGTGCTGGGAGGGGTGGTGGTGGTGCTGGGAGGTGGTGGTGGTGCTGGGAGGTGGTGGTGGTGCTGGGAGGGGTGGTGGTGGTGCTGGGAGGTGGTGGTGGTGCTGGGAGGGGTGGTGGTGGTGCTGGGAGGGGTGGTGGTGGTGCTGGGAGGTGGTAGTGGTGCTGGGAGGTGGTGGTGGTGCTGGGAGGGGTGGTGGTGGTGCTGGGAGGTGGTGGTGGTGCTGGGAGGGGTGGTGGTGGTGCTGGGAGGGGTGGTGGTGGTGCTGGGAGGTGGTGGTGGTGTTGGGAGGTGGTGGTGGTGCTGGGAGGTGGTGGTGGTGGTGCTGGGAGGTGGTGGTGGTGCTGGGAGGTGGTGGTGGTGCTGGGAGGTGGTGGTGGTGCTGGGAGGTGGTGGTGGTGCTGGGAGGTGGTGGTGGTGGTGCTGGGAGGTGGTGGTGGTGGTAGAGAGGGGGGGGTGGTGGTGGTGGCAGGTGGCACCACGCCCACCTGGACGGTCACGACCACCTTGAGGTCAGCACGTGCTCACAGCTGATAATCTGAGGTAACTCACGACCCCAGAGAGCAACAAAGGGCATGGGAGGGCGTAGCCCGCACGGTGCCACGGGAGGAGGAGGAGGGTGCCAGCGTCAGTGCCAGTAGGGGTGCCTGTAGTGGTGGGGGTGAGTGGGGGCTCGGGGTGACAGGGGCAGGGCGAGAACAATGGGTGAGGGAGCCAGACAGAGATGGTAAGGGCGGGTTCTCAATACCCAAAACAACAGGGAGCCGTGATGGCCAGGTGAAAGGTCTACGGCTCGTCTGATTAATGATTCAGGAGCAACCTCCTTTACTGTGTGTGTGTGTGCGTGAGCGTGTGCGTGTGTGTGTGTGTGTGTGTGTGTGTGTGTGTGTGTGTGTGTGTGTGTGTGTGTGTGTGTGTGTGTGTGTGTGTGTGTGTGTGTGTGTACTCACCTAGTTGTGCTCACCTAGTTGTGCTTGCGGGGGTTGAGCTTTGGCTCTTTGGTCCCGCCTCTCAACCGTCAATCAACTGGTGTACAGATTCCTGAGCCTACTGGGCTCTATCACATCTACATTTGAAACTGTGTATGGAGTCAGCCTCCACCACATCACTGCCTAATGCATTCCATTTACTAACTACTCTGACACTGAAAAAGTTCTTTCTAATGTCTGTGTGTGTGTGTGTGTGTGTGTGTGTGTGTGTGTGTGTGTGTGTGTGTGTGTGTGTGTGTGTGTGTGTGTGTGTGTGCTTACAGGGTCGAGAGCCTGCTCTTGAGCTCCGCCTTGCATCCATCAGACATCTTCCATTTGTTATTCGACGCTTGAACTAAAGTCGTTTGTTCTGACAACTTTGCGACTCTCATTGTGGCCATCAATTTCCATCCATCTGTTCTCATTCAGTGTGAATTGTCTTACTCTGTCCGTAGTGCCTATTCCGCTTGTAATCTTGTACGTCGTTATCATGTGTCTCTTGCATCCAGTGTGGTGAGGGCCAGTTCCCTCAAACCTTCTTCATAGCTCAATCCCCTTAACCCCGGAACAAGTTTAATAGATATTTTTGGACCTTTTGATTAATTAATTATTTATTTATTTATTTATTTATTTATTTATTTATTTATTTATTTATTTATTTATTGGGGGAAAGGGAGTATGTTACTTTCAACAAATATTATTGAAAATTGATTTGTTTCGTAGTAAATTAAATATTAAATAAAATTATTCAAATTATGTTTTTCCTAATAGTCGAAAAAAATTTAATTACAAATAATTTGAAAATATGAAAAAATTATGAATCATTTTACTGTAATTCCCAAATTTAAATTTGTTAGCTAAATGGTGAACTTTCTTTTTTTTTTGCTCTGTATTTTTATGAAAGTTTTATTTCAATCAGAAGAAGACTTCAAGAGTTCTCTTGAATCAAGAGTTTATTAAAGGATATAAAGAGCTCTGAATTCTCCCTCCAAACGTGATGGCTTCAAAATAATCATCAATATATATTTTGTTAATAATTAAAACAACGGTTTACTATTATTATTTATTATATTATTATTATAGAACTTTCAGCTCTTGGACCCCACCTTTTTATTCACCTCGTTATTTAGTGTAATGTCTCTGGACATATTTCCAGTAGTATATCCCCCAAAGTGTAACCCATAACGGCTGTCTAATTAACAGGTACCTATGTATTACGAGGTGAATAGAGCCATTTGGTTTAAGAAAGCATTTCCCAAACGCTTCTGTAGTACCGCGGGAAATCGAACCTGGGGATTCTCGGATGTACGCCGTAGCCCACTGCGCACCCTGGAAGTGTGTGCGTGTGTATCTGTGTTAACCTACTTTACTCAATTGTGTGGGTGAATTCCAGATCTTGGGTTCCGGCTCTGGCCTCTCGTTTAACGGGTGGACGGCTCCTCCCTTGTAGGGTAGTTGTGGTGGCCACTTGTGACTCACTAGACTCTAGAGGAAGCCGCGTTCCACCACTTCTCGTCACAGTTCCGGACACAATTTACCAACTTAGGCAAGACCCCTTACAGGTTGTGTAAGCAAATACTATTCATAATTTTAAAACTAGGTATGATAGGGAAATAGGACCATAGTCATTGTTGTAAGCAACCGATGGCTCGAAAGGCGGGATCCAATCAGACATAAATAGGTGAGAACAAATAGGTGAGTACCCACACACACAAACACACACACTTAGAAAAAGGCACGCACATCTTGGAGACGTCACAGATGGTAAGTCCAAGACGTAGGAGCATATCACTCAACGCTCCTAGTGAGAGCCCAAGAGGTAGAATCATATCACTCAACGCTCCTAGTGAGAGCCCAAGAGGTAGAATCATATCACTCAACGCTCCTAGTGAGAGTCCAAGAGGTAGAATCATATCACTCAACGCTCCTAGTGAGAGTCCAAGAGGTAGAATCATATCAACGCTCCTAGTGAGAGTCCAAGAGGTAGAATCATATCAACGCTCCTAGTGAGAGTCCAAGAGGTAGGAACACATTACCCAACACTGTCTACCAGAACTCTAATTCCAGGATGGTCTGTGTTTACATCAACACCGTTGTTAACTAAAGTCTTAGACCAACAGCCCCCAAAAAACTAACCTGCTTGCAACAGTGGCTGGTAACGGGGTGTTTGTGTCATTAGGGAGGACGGGCGGAGGTGGGGGAGGGGGGGAACGGCTAGACACAACGGCTGGACGCAACGGCTGGACGCAACGGCTGGACGCAATGGCTGGACGCAACGGCTGGACGCAATGGCTGGACGCAACGGCTAGACGCAACGGCTGGACACAACGGCTGGACACAACGGCTGGACGCAACGGCTGGACGCAACGGCTGGACACAACGGCTGGACGCAACGGCTGGACGCAACGGCTGGACGCAACGGAAGCAGCATTAAAGAGACAGGCAGGAAGATCAATGGTAAAGTAATAACAATGGAGACCTAACGGAGGCGCCACAATAATGGAGTGTAATGGATGAGTCAATATGGAGGTGCAGAGAACAGCCGAGTGAGACATGTCAAGAACGTGCTTGGGAAGTGAGGAATGTAAACATAGATGAGAGTGACATGACCAGGAGGCAGCTGAAAATAAGTGACATGACCAGGAGGCAGCTGAAAGTGTGTGACATTGCCAGGAGGCAGCTGGAAATGAGTGACATGACCAAGAGGCAGCTGGAAATGAGTGACATGACCAGGAGGCAGCTGGAAATGAAAGCGACAAAAGCAGAAGATAACTGAATAAGGAGATGCAAGGTGGGGAAAAAAATGGAGATTTGGACCAGCAAGACGGAGAAGGAGAGGAGGGAAGGCGCAACAGGAGATGGAGGAGGACGAAGAAGAGAAGAAGGAGCAGGAGGAGGTAGTAGAAGAGGAGATTTTCCAAATGGGGAAAACAAGGAAGAGCAAAGTAGTTAGAGGGGCGTAGAGAAAGTGGAGGAGGCGGTGGAGGTGGAGAGAGATACCGACGCTGGTGGAAGCCAAACCATGCCCCCTGGTGGAAGCCAAACCATGCCCCAGGAGGGATTTATAAAGCCAAGGGTCACCAGGGCACTTCACAAGGACATCCGGAAGTCACCCAGCAGCTATCCACAATGCCCCCTCCCCCCCTCCCATGGACACCCCCAACCCCCCATCACGATGCCCACGCCCTTCCTTCACCCCCATCCCCCCACATTCCCCTCTATCCCCGTCCACTTCAAGAAGGAACGAAAATCCCTCCCGACGGAGTTTTATACGAGAGCGAAAGATCCCAACGAGGTTCCTCGTCCAATGTTTTTGTTTATGATTTCCGCAATGGGGGAGGGCACTGTCTACACCTCAGGCCACTGTCTACACCCCAGGTCACTGTCTACACCCCAGGTCACTGTCTACACCACAGGCCACTGTCTACACCACAGGCCACTGTCTACACCCCAGGCCACTGCCCACACACCCCAGACCACTGCCTACACCCCAGGCCACTGCCCACACACCCCAGACCACTGCCCACACACCCCAGACCACTGCCTACACCCCAGGCCACTGCCTACACCCCAGGCCACTGCCCACACACCCCAGACCACTGTCTACACCCCAGGCCACTGCCCACACACGCCAGGCCACTGCCTACACCCCAGGCCACTGCCCACACACCCCAGACCACTGCCCACACCCCAGGCCACTGCCCACACACCCCAGGCCACTGCCCACACCCCAGGCCACTCATCCACCGCGCGACCTTAGCATTTGGCTCCGGAGAAAGGACAAAGGTATACCGGGAGACTCTTGCCAAAGGTTACCTTGTCCACCACCTTGGTTTTGTCCATCTCAAGAGAAGATATTGTTGAGGTGCCCCGCCCTTTATCGTGTGCGTGTGTGTACCTGCCTAGTTGTGCTTGTGGGGGGGTTGTACTTTGGCTCTTTGGTCCCGCCTCTCAGCCGTCAATCAACTGGTGATCAGATTCTGGAGTCTCTTATCAGATCTACATTTGAAACTGTGTATGGAGTCAGCCTCCACCACATCTCTGCCTAAGGCATTTCATTTGTTAATTACTCTGACATTGAAAAAAATCGTTCTAATGTCTCTGCGGTTCATTTGGGTACTAAGTTTCCACCTGTGTCACCTGGTTGGTGTTCCACCCGTGTTAAATAGTTCATTTTTGTCAACCTTATCAATTCCTCTGAGAATTTTGTAGGTGGTGATCATGTCACCCTGTCTTCCTCTTCTGTCTTCCAGGAACATGAGGTTTATCTCCCATAGCCTCTCCTCGTAGCTCATACCTCTCAAGTCTGGGACTTGTCTGGTGGCATACCTCTTGAATCTTCCACACACAGGAGTGTGTGTGTGTGTGTGTGTGTTTGTGTGTGTGTGTGTGTGTGTGTGTGCGTGTGCGCGCGCGTGTGTGCGCGCACTTAAATGTGAGCGTGCTCACCTGGTTGTACTTGTGAGAAGGGGGGGGATATGAGCTCCAGTACTTAGGTAACGATAGTCTGAAAGATGGTAAATACTGGCCAAAGCCTGTTCAATACTCATGTACACGTAGGTGATTTAGTTTCCATCATTTTTCAACTTTTGTACGTGTACAATCTATGCTAAATTGTCTGCCTAGTCTATTCCCCTGGGGATATTGTATGTGGTGATCATATCTCTCCAGTTTCTGCTCTCTCAAATTTTTTCAAGAGTAGGTAACAGGTGGAATGCATTAGGCAGTGATGTGGTGGAGGCTGACTCCATACACAGCTTCAAGTGTAGATATGATAGAGCCCAGTAGGCTCAGGAATCTGGACACCAGTTGATTGACAGTTGAGAGGCGGGACCAAAGAGCCAGAGCTCAACCCCCCGCAAGTACACATAGGTGAGTACACACCAAAAGATGAGGAGACGACGACGTCTCGGTCCGTCCTGGACCACTATCAAGTCGACTGTGATCTTGATAATGTCATCACAATGGACTTGGTCCGGTCCAGGACGGACCGAAAAGCCTCATCATCACTTGGTTTGCTTCTCACAGCTTCAATCCACGTTACTGTGACTCATCGTCTGCATGCGGATGTACATAAATCCACCAAATCCGCTGATAATCCTCCTAAAATCAGAGAATCCACAAATAATAAGCCAACGATCTCTGTAAAACCCATACAATAATCTACTTTAAATCAGCCAGTAATCGCCGCCATAACCGAACAATTATCCGCGTCGATCCAGACAGTAATCTTCAGGCAAGCGCCCGCGCCTGGCAGCCCTCGTCGGCAGCCCGGTATGGACGCCTTCTTCCTCGGCTCCCTCCACCCGCTGTTCGGACCGTTATCGAGTGACTTATAACGTCTGCCAGCTCTGATAATCTGCCAGGTTTCTGACGTATTAAGGACAAGACCTTGACGGAGGCAAGAAGTAGCAAGCCGCAGCGTCGTTACCTGCACCCGCCTCCAGGACCACCTCCTCCTCCCTGAAGACGCCGAGTTCGAAGTTCAATTGGGCCACACCCAACATGGTCGCTCCAGTGAAATGCAGTGGTTCCAGCGACCTTCCTCCCCCCCCCCCCCCCTGCAAGGTACTATGCATCCTGCGACCCCTTTCCCCCCCCCCTTACGGTGCAATAGTCCAGCCTACCCCCTCCCCCCCCCCCAAGGGTGACTTGTAAACTCTCATAAGACGTCTCCAACGAGGCAGGGTTGTCAGCGACCCTTATAGATCGTCCTGAAGATCATCAGGGTTGCCAACAATCCCTAAAACTTTCCAGGAGAGGTCTTCAGTGTTGCCAATAGTCCACAAGAGCCTCCAAGAGAGGTCTTCAGCGTTGCCAACAATCCCCACGACCCTCCCGGAGACCTCAGCAAGAAGCAGTCAACGAAGCAGTGTTGCCAGCGGCTGACAATAGTTGGATAGCCATCTCTGCCGAAAATGTCAAGGTGGCGTGTGCAGTGTGTCGGAAAATGAGAGGCTCCTGCCCGCCTGTCGACGCTCTCGCCTCTTGACACCACGCCGGTCCTCGCTACTGTGTCACACGGCACCTCATGCCATGCTAGTGTGTCAGACGGCACCTCACGCCATGCTAGTGTGTCACACGGCACGTCACGCCATGCTTGTGTGTCACACGGCAACTCACGCCATGCTAGTGTGTCACACGGCAACTCACGCCATGCTACTGTGTCACACGGCAACTGAGGCCATGCTAGTGTGTCAGACATGACAAGTATGTCAAGTGTCACTTCCCGGATGCAGGTTGTGTCGGCAAACAAGCGCTTCGTTTGACACCACCTGAACGAGACGGCGAAGGCTGGATGACACCGCCACAAGCCACCTGCCGCCAGATGACACCACACGCCAACTTCTGACACCACATAGTGCCACCTGCCACTGACACCTGACACCAAGTTAGCTGCCTTGACCTTTCGTGACTGTGATAACTGTGACCCCTTGACACTTGTCTGTCTTCTGCTGCCGTTTTGCCCCCCCCCCGGCCCCTGACGTCTTGCCCTCCCCCCCGCCCCTGATGTCTTCCCCCCCCCCCGCCCCTGACGTCTTGCCCCCCCCCCCCCCGCCCCTGCCGTCTTGCCCTCCCCCCCCGCCCCTGACGTCTTGCCCTCCCCCCCGCCCCTGATGTCTTGCCCCCCCCCCTGATGACGAGGAAGCCGGTCGGCCGAGCGGACAGCACGCTGGACTTGTGATCCTGTGGTCCTGGGTTTGATCCCAGGCGCCGGCGAGAAACAATGGGCAGAGTTTCTTTCACCCTATGCCCCTGTTACCTAGCAGTAAAATAGGTACCTGGGTATTAGTCAGCTGCCACGGGCTGCTTCCTAGGGGTGGAGGCCTGGTCGAGAACCGGGCCGCGGGGACACTAAAAAGCCCCGAAATCATCTTAGATAACCTCAAGATTGCCCCCCCCACCCCGCCCCTTCCCGTCTGGCCCCCCCCCGCCCCTTCCCGTCTTGCCCCCCCTACCCCGCCCCTTCCCGTCTTGCCCCCTCCCGCCCCTTCCCGTCTTGCCCCCCCCACCCCCACCCACCCCCTGGGAGTGCCTCAAAAGTCACTTCTAGGACCCATTCTCTTCCTAGTGAATATAAATGATTTTCGTAAAGTTTTAGCGGGGACTAAAACAACTTTTTGACAACATTTGTAACACGTCACAATCTAAGGAACCAATCATGTTGGCACTCGTGGTGTGAGGAACCAATCATGTTGGCACTCGTGGTCTGAGGAACCAATCATGTTGGCACTCGTGGTCTGAGGAACCATGAATCATGTTGGCACTCGTGGTCTGAGGAACCATGAATCATGTTGGCACTCGTGGTCTGAGGAAAAATGAATCATGTTGGCACTCGTGGTCTGAGGAACCATGAATCATGTTGGCACTCGTGGTGTGAGGAACCAATCATATTGGCACTCGTGGCCTGAGGAGCCAATCATGTTGGCACTTATGGTCTAACAAACCAATCATATTAACACCTGAGGCACAGTAGAAACACGTGTTGGTACACGTGTTGGTACACGTGTGTTCCAATTTCAAGATGAACATGGCCACGTGAGGCCAGCTGGGGACATTGAAGGGGATTCCCCACGATGGCATCTTTGGCTTCGACCTTGGCTTCGGCCTTGACGAGTTTAGTTAATACAGAATGTGTTTTTTGTTCTCTAAAGGGGTAGCAGGTAAAGGGAGAGGAGCAGGTAAATTATATATACATATAGGAATCCATATACGTTAATCTGTAAGACGATAACAAGGTTGTTTGTTGATTTATGGCGTAAAATAGAGGTCGGACAGATGCATTGTTTCGAGCGTAGGCTAGACATGCATCTGAACGAGTCTGGGTGGATATAAACAGGAGCTGCCTCGTATTGGAAACCAATATAAGCCTTCAGTCGTTCCATCACGTCGTGTGAGACTTATATAGTTTCAAAATAAATGCAAGAATCGAATTCGGCTTCGAAACAAATCCAGATTCGAAGCTTTTGTTATGACTTTGAAGCTTAGTTCGAGGCCTTGAAGCTTGAGTAACATACGTCTTTATTGGTCTGGATGGAGTTACAGCTTCTAATTTCTGTAACTAAAAGCTGGCTACTTTTATATAAAAACAATAGATTTAACGGCGCCTGTTCATTATTGAGGGATTTGGCATCGTTACGAGGTGATTCCGAAGACTAACGACCGTTGTACAGCCAGTTGGCGCCGATGCCAGTCGCTCCGCAAAGGTTCAGTGAGAATCATATCATTTCTTTAAACTAAATTATTTATATAGACCAAATCACTCTTCATGCTGGGCTTAACAAGGCCGTAAACGCATCGAGGATGAAAGGCAGTTTAATTTGCATAAATAATGATACGGGAAAAAAAGATATTTAATTTAGCATGGATTAAACAAGCTTACATTCAGGATGTTGACGCGATGAGACACTTACTGAGGAACGTTGGGAACATGATGAGTATGATGAGACAGACATTATCATGAACAATCTATATAAACACAAATGTAAATGAAGCAGTTTCGAGACAACGTGTACTAGAGAGCAGTGTGTCCAGACCGTATACGTCTACAAAGACCAAATCCTCATTAATCCACCAATCCGTCCTCAGCCAGACCGTCCTCATAAACAAAGACACACAAAGTCCTCATAAACAAAGTCCATACCATCCACCCCCCAAACCCCCTCCCCCCCCCCCCCCTTGGTTTATGAGTGAAAAACAGTTTACACACGACTCACAACTGATTTCGTTGGAACAGTTCCGGAACAGGTGCTTCATTGACGACTTGTGTTCGAACCACAACGCTGTAAAGGCTTTACCCACGTACTACAAATAATCGCCAACAGAACCTAAACACCTAACCTAACCTAACCTTTGCCCATATATGCACAGTATGCTAATATATTATGATATTTATATATGAGAAAATTCCGTGACTAATTTGACGTGACTATATTATGATATTTATATATGAGAAAAAAAAAAGTTTTGAATGAACAACATGTTAAAATTTATGAATGCGTCTGTGGGGGTCGGCCGTAACTTGAACTTGTACTTGCGCAGTCTGAGGATGAGTTGCTATGGATCCTAAATACTTGCGCAGTCTGAGGATGAGTTGCTATGGGCCCCTAAACACTTGCACAGTCTGAGGATGAGTTGCTACGGGTTCTAAATACTTGCACAGTCTGAGGATGAGTTGCTATGGGTCCTAAATACTTGCGCAGCAGACGTGACTTCTGCAAGATCTGGACAGCTCAGCAACAAACAACCATATATCTTAGACAGTAAATCTTTCATGTTGTCAGGTTCCCAGATAGTCTTATCTCCCATAACCGGTTTTCTTCATTTGTGTAAACTCGTCCCGCTGGTAAACAGGGCTTCAGGTGGTGGTGGTGGTTCTCGGAATTCTGTGTATACAGGATGTATACTCATACAGTGTTGGATGAATGATCATTAGTGGGAATTATTCGTTCAGGTGTGTGTGTGTGTGTGTGTGTGTGTGTGTGTGTGTGTGTGTGTGTGGAGCCCAGATCTGGCAGTAGGCCGGTTACGGAGAGGACAAACGCCCAGTTTGTCTGTCTAGACCAGATAGTATTTTTCGCCCAGTCACAACTACACGCGTCAGCATTTGTTTTAAATTATTACTACCCTAGTGTGGCGCATATATGTACTAGGGTTGTAATAATTTAATATATGTGCTATAGCACGCGTGTATATTAGACCTAAGACAGCGTATATATAAGGCCTAGGATTGCTTGTATAGCTTACGGTATGTTTTTATTAATTTTTGGGAGGTTACATTTCCATTTTTTTTAATAACATTTGGGCTTAATTCATTAATACAAAACGTGAAACTTTTTGGGGTCCGGCGCGTTCACATTTGGGCGTTTAATCAAATGATTTCAATAAGTACTATAATTTTAGGAGGATGGGTTGGTTGATTATCGCACCAATTTCACAAGCCTCGCCTATTTTTCCCCCCCATTACCACCAGCTATCACCCATTATTAGCAACAATAATTGCAGCCAATTACCAGCTGTACTCACTCCCAGCCAGCTGACCACAGCCTCGTGGACCAAACAAAACAAAGAAAAATTTACATTATGTAATCACATAAAAAAAACTGGATCTTGAACTGGTCCTCATATGGACGAATTAATTACATGGAGTATATATAATTACAAGCACTACAGGCTATAATTACTTGTTTACATTTCATAATGAATCGCTTCGTACCTGGTGTTTAGCGGGGGACACGAGCTTGTTAGACGCCTTCAATATCCGTTCGCTCGGCCGGATTTGTTTACAATCCGCTATGCGTTCGTGGGAATCCGATGGGAGAGGCTGCGCCCATAAAATATCTCTACGGGTGTTTTTATAATCCGCTTGACTTCCAGTTTGATATCAAATAATTTCGGTTGGTTCTAGCACACTGTTGCTGTTTTGGAGTCCATTGTATAATTTGTGTATGCTTTCAATGTTCACATCACGTCTAGTGAATGGCAGGTGTGGCGTGACAGCTGTGTGTTTACCCTAGTTGTACATGCGGGGGGTTGAGCTCTGGCTCTTTCGGCCCGCCTCTCAACTGTCAATCAACTGATTTTTGTTTTTCACACACACACACACACACACACACACACACACACACACACACACACACACACACACACACACACACACACACACACACACACACACACACATATGCTTCCTGCGTATGTGTACACACACACACACACAGGTGTGCGTGTGTGTGTGTGTGTGTGTGTGTGTGTGTGTGTGTGTGTGTGTGTGTGTGTGTGTGTGTGTGTGCGTGCGTGTGCGTGTGTTTAGTATTTGTTGTATGTGACTATACGTGCGTTTGAATATATAAATTTAATTTTAGGATATTTTTGTCGTTTCTGTACATCATTGAATATTATTCTCTCTCTTTTCCTCTCTAAATACATACTTGGGTTTCTAGTAATGTCTCCTCATTTGAACTAAATCAGTGTGGGCTTAAATGAGCCATTAGTGCGCGCCCTGAGGTACATCACTTGACATGACGGGTACGATGATTTGACAACCTCTCTGAGGACGCCCACGGCGCCGGGTGGCGGGAACACAGCGTGGCGTACGATACGTTGGGCTCCCTCTTGGCCATTATTCTCAAGAGTTAGCTAGAAAAGCATGTGTCTTCAGGGATGTTTATTCATAGTTCAGCCATTAAGCAAGCAATAACTCGCCCTTTTTGCCCAAGAATTCTACATCAGACCGGTGTTTATGTTGCTGGTCTGGCATTTAGGTTACCGTTTTATGAGTAATAATTTTAATGAGGCGGCCGGAATCTGGTTTTTCAAATGCGTGCAAGTCATCGGTGGATCAAAAATGTTAAATATATTAAAAGTGCAATTATATTATATATAATTTTTTTAAGTTATTATGTTTATGAAATGATGTAATATATTTGCCAAAAACTTAAGGGTGATAATTGTTTAGAGTTCGTACGATAGTGAGAGGTGGAGTGAAGCGTACGATACTGACCAGCCCGAAGCAATGTATATAATACTGACCAGTGGAATTATATATATATATATATATATATATATATAATATTATATATTATGTGTTCTTTACATGTTGAATCAGAAAGCTCCTTTCTGTAACCTCTACAAATTTTTCTCTCCACGTTTCTTAACATTTCCTGAGGAGTTCATGTCTCCCAGTGTATTCTTCTGTGGATGACGTTACCCATAACTCTCAGGCCGTGAGCTTTGTTGTCTGTTGCTTCTTGATGGAGAGTGGGGGGTAGATTTTTATGCTGGGGTCTTTTTGACTTCTCAAAATCTTCGCTGTATCTTTTGAGGTGTTTTCGGTTGTTAATTAACCACTATCACTCCTTTCTTAACCGTTGTCCTTTTCAATCACTGCTACGATATCGTGCTGGTATCCATTTGTTTGATTCGATGGCTATCTTTTCACAATGTGTGAGAGACCCTTGTGTTATCCCCTTGGCATAAAAGACACTTGAAATCATCCCTGCGTGTGTGTGAGTGGGGGGGGGAGGTGGGAAGGGGGCTTCGCCCCTTCCAGATCCGTTCCGGAGAAAAAATCTGGAATGTGTACATGTCTGAGTCTTTAAAAAAAAATAAGGAATCAACAATATAAAATCAGAATAACATTGGTAAACATCGACGTGTTTAGGTGTGTGTGTGTCTCACGTCAGCCACCTCCCACACTAGTGGTTTATAAACAAGCAATTAGGAGCTGACAAAGCTATCAGCAAACAACCTTGACGGTTGATTCTGATAATATTTGTTGTTGTCATCAAGCGAGGCAAAATACCCGAGTTCAATTTTTTTATAGTTTTATGTCCGAGTGAAGCGGAGGTTGAGGAGTCAAATGAGTATCAATGTGTCAAAACGTTCTTGTGAGCGCTTGTGTATAGCCTTGAGCACCTACAATAAGGTGAGCACTTTGGAGCCTTCTCTTACCACTCACAACACAGAAAAAGTGCAACAAGCCTCCCCCCCCTCCCTTTAATGTCACTTCTGTCGAATCGTTGTATTGACAGAGGCTCGGCGATTATGTGGTTGTGTTGTCAGCGGTTCGACGTCACTGAAGCTGGTTCTAGACTGTTGTTCTATCCATGGCCTGGATGGTAGGACAACCGTCTCGTAATTTTCAGGCCCGAGTTCGAATCTGTGAATATTTTCATGAATATATCAATATGCATTAAACTCTGAGAGCAAAAATCGACAGGTATTTAACCAAAAATGACGGGAGACGAACCACACATGACGGCAGACGAACCACACATGACGGTAGACGAACTACACATGACGGCAGACGAACCACACATGACGGTAGACGAACCACACATGACGGTAGACGAACCACACATGACGGCAGACGAACCACACATGACGGCAGACGTACCACACATGACGGGAGATGAACCACACATGACGGCAGACGAACCACACATGACGGCAGACGAACCACACATGACGGCAGACGAATCACACATGACGGTACACGAACCACACATGACGGAAGACGAACCACACATGACGGCAGACGAACCACACATGACGGGAGATCCACCAAAAATTAACAGAAGATGCACCGAAATTCATGAACACGTCCAGATGAAGGTCTTAATTGTCCTCGCACCTGGCCCCAGGTGTCGTACTTGTCACCAAGTCAGTTTTTTTTTTTTTTTTACAAGTGCAAACATGGTCCGAGGTGTGGTCCACCAGCTTGTTACTGTTAGCTGGCTTGTTGCCTCAGCTAATGACAAGGTCAGAGATAAGCCAATTATCACAGTTTGACATATGTAAAATTAATAGTTATTTTTTTTTATTTTAGGCGTACGCATGTAGGTCTTTCGAGATTTGTACGTCGACCATAACGTCAAAAATGCGGTGCTTTAAATTGCACAAAAGCGCCGGAATTTTGACGTGATGATCGACAGCATCAATGTCGATATTTGAACAGGTTAAACATAAGAAAAGTTCTGTAGAGACGCCGACGAGCCCAAGCGTCTACGACGCTTGGGCGATCCATGAGAGATATTCGGTTACAGAACCAACTATATCGCGTTCCATACAAGGTGTGGCCGGATACGAGAAAAAAAAAAGCAAACCGGCTCGCAACATCAACAAAAACATTTTAGGGTATAAAGCACTGCAGTAATTCGCCATTCGAAACAGAGAATGAAGGACCTTAGGTGATATGATCACGACATGCAAGATAACTGAAGGGCGCGAGATGATGGGGATAAAGATGTAAATTCAACAGGAACGATGACTACAAGGTTGGGGCCCAAGAGCTAAATCTTGCTCCCGGTAAACACGGATAAAGCCAACACGCGAGAAAATAAAATCAAGTTTAGAAACTATGTTCCAGGAACTTTTGAAGTACTGATCTACGACATGGAAAAAAAATAGTACTTCGCTAATTTATTTGGCCTCAGTTGTCAAGAGCGGTGATGGAGTACCACAATTTGTATTTAGTCTAAATAATTGCTGGTTGTTGTTAGTTGAGGGGCTTGATGGTGGTGGTTGAGGGGGGGTCGATGGTGGTGGTTGAGGGGCTCGATGGTGGTGGTTGAGGGGCTTGATGGTGGTGGTTGAGGGGAGGTCGATGGTGGTGGTTGAGGGGCTCGATGGTGGTGGTTGAGGGGCTTGATGGTGGTGGTTGAGGGGAGGTCGATGGTGGTGGTTGAGGGGCTTGATGGTGGTGGTTGAGGGGAGGTCGATGGTGGTGGTTGAGGGGCTTGATGGTGGTGGTTGAGGGGAGGTCGATGGTGGTGGTTGAGGGGAGGTCGATGGTGGTGGTTGAGGGGCTCGATGGTGGTGGTTGAGGGGAGGTCGATGGTGGTGGTTGAGGGGCTTGATGGTGGTGGTTGAGGGGAGGTCGATGGTGGTGGTTGAGGGGCTTGATGGTGGTGGTTGAGGGGCTTGATGGTGGTGGTTGAGGGGAGGTCGATGGTGGTGGTTGAGGGGCTCGATGGTGGTGGTTGAGGGGCTTGATGGTGGTGGTTGAGGGGAGGTCGATGGTGGTGGTTGAGGGGCTCGATGGTGGTGAAGAATTATAGAATCAAGCTTAAGCTCCTGGTGCCCAGATTTTATCAGATTTGTGTTTTTTGGGGAGGGTTTTCGTGTGGTTTACCCCCACGCCGCCACGGACTACTGTGAGCTGCAGATGTCTACACCACCGTTTGAGATGTTCTTTCTTATAATGCTCCCTCATTTTTGTTTTGTTTTATGTTTTGGGGGGATATCCCTTGGTATTTGTCTCGGTAACACCCGGCAACAGAGCCACAATAATTCCGTTGTTAAGTATGATCGGGTCATCATGTATGTCAGGAGCTCGTAGGCACCCGCAGGCACTCACAGGCACCCACAGGCACCCGCAGGCACCCACAGGCACCCGCAGGCACCCACAGGCACCCACAGGCACCCATAGGCATCCACAGGCACCCGCAGGCACCCACAGGCACCAGCAGGCACCCACAAGCACCCACAGGCACCCACAGGCACCCACAGGCACCCTTAGGCACCCACAGGCACCCACAGGCACCAACAGGCATCCGCAGGCACCCACAGGCACCCACAGGCACCCACAGGCACCCACAGGCACCCACAGGCACCCACAGGCACCCACAGGCACCCACAGGCACCCGCAGGTACCCACGGGACTACAAATTATATCCACCAAGGCAGTATGTGATTCCATGTTCTATGCGTCGGGCTGTGCAGCTCCACTCAGATTGCTACAACAAGAAGCGAGGAGTTGACTTTACGAGCTCCTTAGACAAGGAGACGGACGCTGCTACGTCGTAGTCCCCCCTTCCCCCTCCCCGCCACTAAACCTACGGACATCTGAAGACAATTACCTCGGCATCTGGACAAAAAACGTGACTTCACAGTACGTAATCTCTTTAAATGGAGTGCCATGAGCCATCAACATGAGGGACAAGCAGTTTTGCAAGTGATTTGAATTGCACTCTGGAGGTTTACCTGCCTGGTTTACCTGCCTGGTAAACAACTCGACACAAGGTTGAGGTAGAAAAAGAGGCCAGAAAACCCACTCTCGGTAGCAAGTGCTATGCCCAAGACTGGTTATGAAGGCTAAACTCCGAGGTTTTAATAATACATAATTATAGATTCATGTGAAAAATGCAAAATTTGTGGGGTTTTATTACAACAAAAATTTGCGTTGATATTGTGTATATATATATATATATATATATATATATATATATATATATATATATATATATATATATATATATATATATATATATATATATATATATAATATGCAAACAAGCCTGAATGGTCCCCAGGCATATATGTAACTGAAAACTCCTTAACCACTTGTCCATCACGACCGGACAAATGCCGGCGCTCTGATTACCATCAGAGTGCCGGCGGGATGATGGGGAACTATCCTCGGCTACCATTATCTTTTGTCTGGTCGAGTGGTTAAGGAGTCCTGTACACCAGTTGCAGAGTTCTCCTGGCAGTATTGGTTCGAGTCACTTCTGGGGAGTTAGTTTTCAGTTGCATATATGCCTGGGGACCATTCAGGCTTGTTTGCATATTATATATATATATATATATATATATATATATATATATATATATATATATATATATATATATATATATATATATATAGAGAGAGAGAGAGAGAGAGAGAGAGAGAGAGAGAGAGAGAGAGAGAGAGAGAGATAGATAGAGAGAGAGGAATACCACCTCTGGCGCAATTGTAGGGACCCACTTGAAGTGTGTGGGGGGCCCTGGCAGCTGAGGGGACAGCGCTTCGGATTCGTAGTCCTGAGGTTCCAGGCTTGATCCCCGGTGGAGGCGGAAACAAATGGGCAGAGTTTCTTTCACCCTGATGTACCTGTTACCTAGCAGTAAATAGGTACCTGGGAGTTAGACAGCTGCTACGGGCTGCTTTCTGGGGGGGGTTGTAACAAAAAGGAGGCCTGGTCGAGGACTGGGCCGCGATGACGCTAAGCCCCGAGTTCATCTCAAGATAACCTCAAGATAACCCATAGCCTCGGTGAAGAGAATAAAGGGTGTTCAGAGGAGCCTTTGTGGATTCTCTCTGAACACTTGAGTATTTTCTTCGATTGATTGATTAAGATTAAGCCACCCAAGAGGTGGCACGGGCATGAATAGCCCGTAAAAAATATTTTCTTCTCCCTCTCCCTACTTATATAAAAAATTAATCAGGTGTCGACTCTATATTTTCTCCTCACCACTGGTCAACTTGAGGATGTATGTATCCTTCGTGTATGTATCCCGTGTATGTATTCTTCGTGTATGTATCCCGTGTATGTATCCTTCGTGTAACCCTTCGTATGTATGACTCGTGTGACCTCCCCCCCCCCAGAGTGGGGATGTTAACTCCTGAACGAATGTCACCCTCAACTTCTCCCCTGTGTCACCCCCTCCTCCCCTGTGTCACCTCCTCCCCTGTGTCACCCCCTTCCCTGTGTCACCCTCCCCTGTGTCACCTCCTCCCCTGTGTCACCCCTCCTCCCCTGTGTCACCCCCTTCCCCTGTGTCACCCCCTCCCCTGTGTCACCCCTTCCCCTGTGTCACCCCCTCCCCTGTGTCCCCCCCTCCCCTGTGTCACCTCCTCCCCTGTGTCACCCCCTCCCATGTGTCACCCCCTCCCCTGTGTCACCCCCTCCCTCCCCTGTGTCACCCCCCCTCCCCTGTGTCACCTCCTCCCCTGTGTCACCCCCTCCCCTGTGTCACCCCCTCCCCCTGTGTCACCCCCCCCTCCCCTGTGTCACCCCCTCCCCCGGAAACCTTCACCCGGCGTCCTTGAAGACCCTTTTTCGTGCCCAAGGTTCCAATCAGAGCTCCTCTTGTGTCACCAAGGAACAGCAAAGGTCAGAAGTTCAACAGAGAGCGTCTGATGGAACACGGCCCCTGAGGAAGAGCTTAAGGCCTCCAAGGTCACGAGAATGGCAGCAGGAGCAGGAGGAGGAGGAGGAGGACTTGACACATGAGGAAATGACGGCTCTAAACTTTAATATAGTGTATGAATAATTATCTTATGGTGTATAAACTACAGTCTGTAATATGTGGGTAATATTTCATTTATGAAATGAATTTATAATATTTTTATGAATTTATAATATTTCACATATTTCGTTGTGTTGGCGTGTATTGTGTCAGTATGTGTCATGTGTCATGTGTGTGTCAGTGTCATGAATAGCAATATATATATCACATATTTCAGTATGTATAATCTGTCCATACTTATTCCTCCCTGTCCTCTCTGGGAAGGGGGGGGGGTGAACCACGCACCCGAGGCAGTGTTCACGTCATCAAAAGTTTAACATCGTTTAACTACTTCGGGCAAAGTAGAAATTTTATGCTAATTTTTCCCGAGATCAGCGCGTAATGTTTTTTAATACTGTAAGGAAAACTAGTGGAGTTTATATATTTGATATGCTGTCAGGGTATTTAGCCAGAGGGTTAGACACTGCCAAGATCACCATAGTCTTTCAGTATGTGACCCTGGCACTATGTTGGCTCTTGAAGTGTGCCAAATCTGACCCTGGGATCTAGCACACTGATATGCAGTTAAAATATTTAACTATGCTCGATTTTTCACTGTACACAAACCACGCTAATACACATATCACTATACAAAAGGTGTTCACTGTTTCACTATCTTCACTATTCACAACACACGATCCTCACCCGGAGTTAGCAAAATGTTAAATCCTTAATAGATAATTAAAACATTTAAAGAAATGGAAATACAAAAGCAGGATTCGTAAACAGTGATTTACTTAATACCGTGAAGACAGGACAGCCTCAAACACTCACATCAACAAAACACGAATATTCGAAGATTTTATTTAAAAACATTGTGCCTTGACGTTTTATATATATATATATATATATATATATATATATATATATATATATATATATATATATATATATATATATATATATAACTTTTAAATTGAACTTTCTTGATTACACATACAAATGTTGGCGTTCAGTAATGAGCAAAAAGAAATCGAAGAATATTGGATAATTCTTCACAGAGAACAACAGATCTGGAGAACAAATGGGGAAAGTGCTTGTCTACTTTCCTTTCTCAGGCAGTGACGTGATAGATACTCAGCCAGACGCCAGAACGATCTTCCGGAGGGTATAGACTCATTCCTCTCAATGTTTGCTGATGAGGTAAAAATTATGAGAAGAATCAAGACGGATGAAGATAGATAGAGACTACAGGATGACCGGGACAAACTGGAGGAATGGTCTAGAAAATGGCTGCTAAAGTTCAACTCAGGAAAGTGTAAAGTAATGAAATTAGGCGAAGGGAGCAGAAGGTTGACCACAAGGTACCATCTGGGAGGTGAATTCCTGCGAGAATCAAATGGAGAGAAAGATCTGGGGGTTGATATCGCACCGAACCTGTCCCCAGCTCACATCAAAAGGATATCATTCTTTTGATATCCTTTAGGATATCATCCTTTTGAGATCATTTAGGATATAATCCTTTTGAGATCCTTTAGGATATCAGCCTTTTGAGATCCTTTAGGATATCATCCTTTTGATATCCTTTAGGATATCCTTTTGAGATCCTTTAGAAGATCAAAAACATGAGGCAATATAAGAACTGCCTTTAGAAACGTGTAAGGAATCTTTCAGATCTCTGTATACCACTTACGTCAGACCAATCCTGGAGTATGCAGCTCCAGCCTGGAGTCCATACCAAGTTAAACACAAGACAAAGTTAGAGAGGATTCAGATGTATGCCACCGGGCTAGTCCCAGAACTGAGAGGTATGAGCTAAGAGGAAAGGCTACGGGAGCTAAGCCTCACGTCCCTGGAAGATTCAAGAGTAAGGGGAGATATGATAACCACCTACAAAATTCTCAGGGGAATTAAACAGGGCGGACAAAGACAAACTTTTTAGCACGGGTGGGACACGAACAAGGGGACACAGGTGGAAACTTAGTACCCAGATGAGCCACAGAGACGTTAGAAAGAATTTGTTCAGTGTCAGAGTAGTTAACAAATGGGATGCATTAGGCAGTGATGTGGTGGAGGCTGACTCCATACACAGTTTCAAATGTAGATATGATAGAGCCCAGTAGGCTCAGGAATCTGTACACCAGTAGATTGAAAGCTGAGAGGCGGGACCAGGAGCCAAAGCTCAACTATAGGTGAGGACGCAGAGCCGGCATGCAATTTGTAATAATTAAATACAGCATATTATTGAAGCTAAATTAATTATATACAATTAACTTGGAGTGATATGTTGAGTAGTCCACCAGACGGCATCTACTCTCTCAAGACCGTAAACAATGGCTCGCTAGACTACTGCCCAATCACTTAAGCTGGACGGTAGAGCGACGGTCTCGCTTCATGCAGGTCGGCGTTCAATCCTCGACCATCGTAAGGGTTTGTCGCTTTCTCCTGATAGTTCCCTTCCCTACACCACTACCACCACTACTACTACTACTACTACCCTGGCAAGACGTAAACAATAGCCCGTCAGACTACCCTGAAGAACGTAAACAAATAATCAGTTATTGTTTGGTGAAAAATTATCATACATCAGCACCTTTGCTGAAGTTATCAACACAGTTTTTTTTTTACTGACGTGATGAGATAATTTTGTTCTGTCTACACAAAACAACATATATAAATATATATATATATATATATATATATATATATATATATATATATATATATATATATATATATATATATATATATATATATATATAATATTATGTGTGTGTGGCTATTTTATCGACATCTCTGTCGTCCATGAAATAAAATAATGTCGCGAAATGATAAATGGAAGTCGTGATACACTGCAACACTGCTTACTGGAGAAGTTAGATGATTCTTGTGCAACACTGAAGTATTTATGTGTACTAATATTGTACCGGGAAAAAAAATCAATATGCATACAGTATATATATTACAAACTAAAATATTATATATATATATATATATATATATATATATATATATATATATATATATATATATATATATATATATATATATATATATATATATATATACCACTCGAGCGTGGTCATTTAGTAGCCTCATTGAGCATTATGAGAGGAGAAGCCACTCGGACCATTCGAACCAGGAAAACAAAGGAACGACAGCCTCGCCACAATAACCATGCAGATGGATCTCTGACCTTTCATACGTCGACCTCTATCTGGGCGGGGAATATACCCGCCACAGGAGCGTAATCTCCCTCTCTCCCTCTCTCCCTCTCCGTCACTCCGTATCATCTGAGCTACGCAGCAAAGTGGAGGCAGAGAGGCGAGGAGGGGTTGAAATCAAAGCTGTGCCAGTACCCAAAGGGAGGTGTTTGTTTCTTTGTGTGATATGGTACGTTGAAGAGCTCTGGGGAAGAGCGGATGAGGGGGCAGCATCCGGCCAGGCTGTGTGGTGGGGGCTGTGTGGGGTAGAGGGGGCCGTGTGGGGGGGGGGAGCCAGCTGGCCACGCCCCATACGCTACATAACCAGGGGGGAAGGTGGTGGTGGTCCAGGTGACGAAGGTTGGACAGTTGGAGATGGGGATGACTACGCAGCTGGATGCGGTGGTGGCCAGCTGCTGGGGGGGTGGCCAGCTGCTGGGGGGTGGCCAGCTGCTGGGGGGTGGCCAGCTGCTTGGGGGGGGGGGATGGCCAGCTGCTTGGGGGGGAATAGCCAGCTGCTTGGGGGGGGGGGGGCTGGGCCAGCTGCTGGAGGGGGGTGGTGGAGGTTGTGGTGGCAGTAGATGACCCTGAACGTCTCACTACCTGCCTGACGAAGTGGTTATTTCCCCCCCCCCCCTCCCCGCAGGTATCCGGTGGCCGTGGGTCGTCACCGATACTGGAGCAGTGATCCAGGTTCCTGGTGCCGCTTCTGCGTTGCATTCCCAGGAGCCCCAGACCACTGCGCCACGGAGGGAGGCAGTCCCCTGAGCCACAAACCCACCAACTATATCTTTATCACTTGTAACTGACACCAATTCTTACCAAAACGTCGCAGTTCTCGTTGTACACCTATTTGGCCAAAGTAAAAAAAATGCCCATTTTTAGAAGGATGTTGGAGGATGGAGTATGACTCCAGCTCCCTCTTGGCTTTTCAATTTAATCCCCAATACCTCCAGAATCCCCAAATTGCCGCTAAAATCCCCACAGAACACTTAATTACAAAATATCATCAAAAACAACCCTGTTCATCTACGACATGTTGGCACCCCTGACCAAAACGTCTTAAATGGTGTCACCAACAACGCAGTTATCCGATTAACGTTTTATTTGTTTCGTCTTTTGGGGTTATATTTCTGAACCAGGGAGCGAGTACCGGGACGAGATCCGGATTAGGGGAAAACGTCGAATCAAGTTAGTTAATGTTGAAGAAGGAGAGCAAGGTCGCTCGTCTCTTGCGAGTTAGTGTCGTCGACATTGTGAGGCGTGGAGATGAGGCAGGTGTTCGGTCACATGTTTAGGAGAGAAGGACGGGATAAGAGACATTCATGCAGTATGTACACCAGCATACACGCACACAGTTCCCTACCTTCCTTTTACTTACACTCACACACACACACACACACACACACACACACACACACACACACACACACACACACACACACACACACACACACATACACACACACACACACACACACACACACACACACACACCCTCACACACACTCTCTCTCTGTCTCTCTCTCTCTCTCTCTCTCCCCCTCTCTCTCTCCCTCTCTCTCTCTCCCTCTCTCTCTCTCTCTCTCTCTCTCTCTCTCTCTCTCTCTCTCTCTCTCTCTCTCTCTCTCTCTCTCTCTCTCTCTCTCTCTCTCTCTCTCTCTCTCTCTCAGCATATGAAGAGCGACTGAAGGAACTAAACCTGACGACGCTTGAAAAAAAGGAGGTAGCGGAGAGATATGATAGTAACATATCAAATACTCAGAGGGATTGACAGAGTAGAAATAGACGAAACGTTCGGTGGAATCTGAAAACTCAGATGAGTCACAGAGATGTAGGAAAGTTTTAATTTAGCGTGAGAGTAGTTGGAAAATGAAATGAACTAAAGTAGCAGTTTGTGGAAACAAACTCTATTCATAATTTCAAAAGTTGATATGATTGGGAAAGGGGATAAAAACTATTGCTTTAAACAACCGATGGCTAGAAAGGCGGGATCCAAGAGCCAATGTTCGATCCTGCAGGCCCAAATAGACTAATACAAATAGGCGAGTACACACACACACACACTTCCGCGTTTAAAAGGCTGTGCGCTGCATTCCTGTGTGTTTTCAAGTGCTGCATTCATGTGTTCTTTCAAGTGCTGCATTCCTGTGTTCTTGTGACAAATACACTAGTGAATCTTTTCGACATTTTCTAAAAGTATTTGTCATCATGTGTGTATGTTCCAACAAGATGTCTTGTTCACTGTCAATATTTGTTTGAGAACATTTATAATTTTATCTTATTCTGATAGATAGCAAAGTGAGCCCCCCCCCTTTTTTATTAATCAAAGGATAGACGATAGACTATTTCATCCTATTCAATCACGCTCTATGATCCTGCTGAGCCACAGATCCCTATCCCTCTCCGGTTTTTATTCATCAAGTTTAGCATTTGAGCAAACCTTTGTAAACCTGAAAGTTGCATAAATATTACGTTTGTAACGACGCAAATTGCCTCGTTACGATGTCAGATAATTGATTAGTCAGTGAATCAATCTATCAAGCGTACATCTGTCCTCGTGTAGAACCAGTCAATCAACCAGCCAAAACGCTCCAATCAATCAATCTACCACTAGCTATGCAATTAATCAACCCATTAGACAATTAACAAATCATCCAATCATTTACCTATCCCTTAACCAACCAACCAATCAAGCAAGCAATCAACTCATTAACCAAGCAACCAAGTCACACTAATCCATCCAACCATCTACCGAACCTAACCACGTAAGGAGCCACTTTCCCCACCTACCAACCACTTTCCTCAGTGTACATAGGTCACTTGTTCTTTCCTCTGCTCGTGGGGCCGTTTCGGCCACTTTTTCACCCCATTTTCGGTCCAGCAGCCGCAGGAGGAGGAAGGGGCCTGGACCACGGCCCCTCTCTCTCTCTCTCTCTCTCTCTCTCTCTCTCTCTCTCTCTCTCTCTCTCTCTCTCTCTCTCTCTCTCTCTCTCTCTCTCTCTCTCTCTCTCTCTCTTCCCCCGTCTTGAAGGAGGCGTTGATGTAGTTTTTGTTGTGATCTCCTTTCACATCTTCAGATCTCTGCACGTGTTCCTTTCGCTCAGTTGATGCAACTAACTGTCCGTTCGTTAACCCCCCGTTCGTTCGTTCGTTCGTTCGTGGTTAAATTCGTTCGTTCCGTCCGTTCGCTAGTTTTGTTCGTTCGATAGTTCCGATGAGTTCGTTCGTTTGCTTGTACCGTTCGTACGTCCTGTTCTTTCATTAGTAAAGTCTGTTTGTTAGTTCTGTCAGTTCGTTTGTTTCGTCCGTGTGTTAGTTCTGTCAGTTCGTTTGTTTCGTCCGTGTGTTAGTTCTGTCAGTTCGTCAGTTCCGTCCGCTCTTTACCCTACGTCAGTTCGACTTCTCGCGCCTTTCATTGTGACTCACTGACTCCTGTCCATTTGGTTAGTTTACTCCCGCCTGCTTCTCAAGTTTCTACAATAATCTGTTGTGAGGTACTATGTCAAAGGCTCTCGGTCAGTCCAGAAATACGCAATCCGCCCAACCTTCTCTACCCTGCCCATTTTTTCCGTTATTTTGTCATAGACCTCAATGTTGATGTTTACATACTAATTCGTTCTAGGTTTAAATAACATTTCTTATTGTTGTTGTTTAAGATCTGCTGCTTGAAATTAAAAAGCTCCAAGTAGCACGGGCTATGGTGAGCCCGTTGTAACACATTTCTTATCCTCATTATTCTCTCGAGTATTTTGCAAGGGATGCTGGTCAGTGATGCAGGTCTGTAGTTAAGTGTCTTTATACTTGTCAAATTTGTACCTTATTTGCCTGCTGCCAACAGCTGGATAATTGTCCTTTTTGTCGTTGACTCGTTGAAGATTAATGCTAGAGGTATGCTGAGGGTCTGTGTCGCTTCTTTTAGACACCCTCGGTGATACGTTGGCTGCCCAATAGGTTTCGTTTCGTCTTGTAATACTTGTTGTTTGTTTACTTCCACTTGTGTTATCTCATATTTGGCAGTCTCCTCTCTAGAGGTACCTCGTGTGTGTGTGTACTCACCTAGTTGTGCTTGCGGGGGGGGGGTTGAGCTCTGGTTCTTTGGTTCCGCCTCTCAACTGTCAATCAACGGTGTACAGATTCTTGATTTCTGTGTGTGTGTGTGTGTGTGTGTGTATGTGTGTGTGTGTGTGTGTGTATGTGTGTGTGTGTGTGTGTGTATGTGTGTGTATGTGTGTGTGTGTGTGTGTGTGTGTGTGTGTGTGTGTGTGTGTGTGTGTGTGTGTGTGTGTGAATGTTTATTATTCACACTTTTCCACTGCATAAACCTATCACTCTAAAGCCATTTATATGCTGTAGAATAAAGGCATAAACGGCGCTTTCGTGTTTCATGCCGTCACTCTACTCTCACGGTCTATTCCCAGTCGATGATTGAAGTCGCCCGCAACAAGCATTATGTAACCCGCCTTTAGTCTCGTACCGAACTTTTAGTAAAGTTTCCCCAAGAAAATGTTACCTTCCCACTTGTCCCCCGCCAGCACCAACTGCCTCCACAACAGCCCAGTTAGACCCTTAATTTCTCACACACACACTCGAGCAATCGACACAGGGGGGGGGTGCAAGGCAATGATTTTTAGGAGAAAGTGATAACCTAGTATAACTGAATATATATACTAACTGGAAGGGATAGCAGGAGAGACTATGATAGAAAATGAAGGGACACGAAACTAGCGATACATAACTAGCTAAGTTAGGTAGCAAAACCTTAATGGGACGACGATCATATTTTTGTCGTGTTTACACTATTCCATTCATCGTTCCCTTCTCTCAGTTTTGTTTTTAAATGATAATAATTAATTATTAATAATTCGTTGTGTCTGGGGACAGGCAGCCAGAGTGTATTCATACACGATAGGCTTAAACTGTTCATCTTTCATGCCTGTTAGAGAAGGTATTTATTATAAACAATTACATAATAACATTTCTTTACAGCTCCATAACAGAAAAAATCTTTCTGAAATTTAAAAAAAAAATATCTAACCAGAATCACTTTTTTCGCTATATACAGAAAACAGCTGATCCCACAAAAGAAAAAAATACATCGAGTGATAAACCGTACAGAAGTAGATTTAAGGTCAGGAGAATAGATTTAAGGTCAGGAATAGATTTAAGGTCAGGAGAATAGATTTAAGGTTTGAAATAAATTTAAGGTCAGGAGAATAGATTTAAGGTCAGGAATACATTTAAGGTCAGGAGAATAGATTTAAGGTCAGAAATACATTTAAGGTCAGGAGAATAGATTTAAGGTTAGAAATAAATTTAAGGTCAGGAGAATAGATTTAAGGTTAGATATAAATTTAAGGTCAGGAGAATAGATTTAAGGTCAGGAATACATTTAAGGTCAGGAGAATAGATTTAAGGTTAGAAATAAATTTAAGGTCAGGAGAATAGATTTAAGGTCAGGAGAATAGATTTAAGGTTAGATATAAATTTAAGGTCAGGAGAATAGATTTAAGGTCAGGAATACATTTAAGGTCAGGAGAATAGATTTAAGGTCAGAAATAGATACAAGGTTATGGAAGCCAAAAACCGTTGAATTACTCTTACATTGACATTATAGCACTAAAGTACCGGACGACGCACCACAGGCGTTACCTTTATTATTATTATTATTATTATTATTATTATTATTATTATTATTATTATTATTATTATTATTATAAGACTAATCCGCGTTACAGGACCCTGCCCGCCAAACACACACCGAAACTACGACGTTGGCACAACGTTCGAACAAGTTTTAACACCTAACCAGTTATAACAACCAATACAGCAAGTTGTAACAATGTTCTAATACGTCATAAACACGTTAAGCGAAGATGTAACAACTTTATTACAAGTTGTAACAAGCGGAAAATAGAAGCAGTTACGGTTTGTGTTTCCAGGGTGCTAGCCTTGACGGCCATCTTGAAATTCCCCTGTAGCTGGAAACCCCCCGTGGCACAGTCAGGTAAAACTCGGAAGCTGCCTGAAATAATTGTTTTTATGCAAATGAGTTATCGGAGCATCCAATTTTGTATTTCATTATGACAGATTATGACTGAATATTATTGGGTACAATCCTCATTTAATATATTTACTGTACATATATGCGTAAATAATATATATATATATATATATATATATATATATATATATATATATATATATATATATATATATATATATATATATATATATATATATCGCGTCCACCCGGTAATTGATCTAAGATAACCGTAAACTGGGATGCATTCCTGGGTGAACCAGGAATGCATCCCAATTTTCGGGAATTCCTACGGGAATTTACGGGAACCTTCCCCTACCCTCCACCCCCATTTTACGCAGATTTCGTGACGTTGGTCTGAAATGGTGAAGTAAACTCCCTTTAGCAGTGCTGGGACCCTCTGGCAGTGCTGGGACCCCTTTGGCAATACTGGGACCCTTTTGCAGTGCTGGGACATCAGTGCTGGGACTCCCACCAGAATCGCGCTACACAAATGTCATCTCAGAAACTGAATTTACTTGCTTCAGATCGGCAAGACTCGTGTCAGGTGATCTTACAGACTGTGCTACAAAACCATGACGTCTACTTGGTGGTCTTATTTAAGACGACCCTCCACAACCATATAAGGTAAGGTACCTTCAGGGACGACCCCCCCCCACAACAGTATAAGGTAAGGTACCTTCAAGGACGACCCCCCCCCCCCTCCACAACGATATAAGGTAAGGTACATTCAGGGACGACCCCCCCCCCCCCCACAACAGTATAAGGTAAGGTACCTTCAGGGACGACCCTCCACAACGATATAATATAAGGTAAGGTACATTCAGGGACGACCTTCCACAACGATATAAGGTAAGGTACCTTCAGGGACGACCCTCCACAACGATATAAGGTAAGGTACATTCAGGGACGACCCCCCCCCCCACAACAGTATAAGGTAAGGTACCTTCAGGAACGACCCCCCCCCCCCCCCACAACGATATAAGGTGAGGTACCTTCAGAAACGACCCTCCACAACAGTATAAAGTAAGGGTAACTTACCTTATAAAAACACACGTCTTGAACGACGACCCTACAAGTCGCCGTAAGCCCCCCCCCCCCCTCCTCCCATCCCCCAAGGGGGGTGTAACCCTGAAGGCCGCTCGTCAGGATTGGTCAGAATCACCTGTAAACTGACCAATGAGATAAAGCAACAAAGGAACAGACAGACACGAGCCAAAGAGCCACCGTACCTGCACTATATTCAAGATAATTGGCGCCATTATATTTGCTAATGCAATGGGTAGCTGACCATAACAAAAAAAAACCATGTGATAAATATGTCGATTATAATCTCCTGTCTATTTAAAGATAATTTACACACTAATTTCTGTGTTTATTTTAATATAAATCGGAGGCGGGAAAAAATAAGAGGTTTCGTAAAATCGCAGAAGTTTATTGCCTAATAGGGAATGTTGGTACAATTATAGTAAATTGGGTTTTTTTAAGGACGAGTGGATATATTATTTTTACCTCAATGTGGACTTGAGTGGGCGACGTCTGAGGGGGTGACTGTGTTTGGCTGACTGATGTACAGTTACCAGTCCTTCTTTGGCTTTTACGCCAGCTTCCAGGAAGGGACTGTACTCCTTCCTCTCCCGTTGTTCCTGTTGACTGTTATTGTTGGTCCTCAAGACTGGAGTAGACTGTTGACCAGACCACACACACTAGAAGGTGAAGGGACGACGACGTTTAGGTCCGTCCTGGACCATTCTCAAGTCGATTGTGTAGACTGGAGTAGACTGCTGGTTATGGTACGAGTCCAGTGAGTACATGGACATGAGTACGAGTGTGTGTGTGTGTGTGTGTGTGTGTGTGTATCCTCGCAGTGTGTGTGCTCACCTATTTGTGCCTTCAAGATCGAGTTTCGCTTTTTGGATCCCGCTGTTCCAGCCGCTGCTCTGCTGTTGCAATGACTCCTGATATATTTTTCTATCATATCTACTTTTTAAATCATGAAAAAGAGTTCGCTTCAACCAATTGTTCATTTAGTTCATTTTATCTATAACATCTCTATGACTCTTTGGGTTATCAAGCTTCAATCCACGACCTCTTGTTATATAGATATTAATTCTGTACACCTAATATCTCCCCCACACTTTCAATCACCCCCAAGTATTTTATAAGTCTCTATCATGTCCCCCTAACCTCTTTTCTCAATTTTTTATCGACACTGGATCCAGCTGTTTCGTTCTTTCTTCACACCTCGTAGTTCTGAAACGAGCCGCTTTGCAATCTTCTCTCTCTAGTTTACTTTGTGTGCTTTTTGAGATGGTTGCTCCAAGATGACGCTGCATCATTTATAATTGGTATCACGTAGGTGGTGTACATAATGACCCGAATGCCTCTTTAGGCTTCTGAATGATGTTCTGACATTCGGTGGTGTAGAGTGTGCTGCTGAGGTAATCCTTTTGGCGTGGGATTTCGGAGCTAGAACCGGCGTTGTATGTAATCCCCGGTCTCTAGGTCTCTATCTGTTGTTACTAGGATTTAGTGTTCCCTTCATTGTGTACCTCCTTCAGGTCTCGTGGCACCAATATGTATCACCTTACATGTGTGTGTGTGTGTGTGTGTGTGTGTGTGTGTGTGTGTGTGTGTGTGTGTGTGTGTGTGTGTGGGAGTTGTGAGTGTGTGTGTGTGTGAGTGTGTGTGTGTGTGTGTGTGTGTGTGTGTGTGTGTGTGTGTGTGTGTGTGTGTGTGTGTGTGTGTGTGTGTGTGTGTGTGTGTTTGAGAGAAATATTTGTAGTAGATATAAAAAAGTTGAGGACAATAGGTCGGGAGTCAGTACATTAGACAACCGACGGTTAGAAAGGCGGGGTTCAAGAGCTAACAGCTCGATTCTTCAGATACAAATAGTAAAATACACACACACAACACACACGCACACACACACACACACACACACACACACACACACACACACACACACACACACACTCACACACACACACACTCACAACTCCCACACACACACACACACACACACACACACACACACACACACACCTGGCTGTATCTCTAGCAGAATACACAGCCACGCCTGCAAATCTTTGACATTTTATAAGAGCTCTCTCCGCCAGTTTTTCTACACCAAGATGGTGTAGGCGAGAACCTGGTGATGGTACAGCAAATAAGGTGAGGGAACTGTAGGAACCTTCTCCACTATATTGCCACTTTGTAAAAAGTGCAGAGGTTTGGCCTCATCAGAAGCGTCGGAACTTGGGCAACCCACCTAGCCTACCCGAACCGAATTGTTTGGGTGGTGGGGGAAGGGGGGAGGGTTTGTTTGGGTGGTAGGGGGGGGTGGTTGTTTCGGTGGTTAGTGGAAAACTACTTGGGTCATTTGATCATTTTGTATTTTTCCACGTGATTGACATAGATATATTTTATTGACAGGGAATATAAAGTTATCATCTTTCTCTCTCTCTCTCTCTCTCTCTCTCTCTCTCTCTCTCTCTCTCTCTCTCTCTCTCTGTCTCTCTCTCTCTCTCTCTCAGACGTAGCACTAAACGGTTCCCCAGTTTCGAGCCTCTCCATCACAGGATCAGACCCCCATCAAAGGTTAAGTGTGGACGGGACGGGGAACAATAGCCACCAGAAATAACCTTTGAGTGACAGCCTTGAACTTTGACGAAGGAGCTCCGTGAAGAGCTCTGAATATGGCAGCGGAGGAGAAGCGTCGTCCCTCATCTGAGCCCCGTCGTGTATGCCGTGTCACCCACCGTGTCACCCACCGTGTCACCCACCGTGTCACCCACCGTGTCACCCACCGTGTCACCCACCGTGCCTCCACTCTGTGGCCACACGTGTCTGCCCGTCTTGCCCCGTGTCCAACTATGAGGTCTATGTTGTTGTTTAAGATTTGCTACTTGGAACAAAAGCAGCACGGGCTATGGTAAGCCCCGTATTTATATCAGGTCTAACTGCGTGGATAGCTCACTTTCCCCCCCCCCCCCCCCCGTCTCGCTAGCCTCACTTTTACTCATATTCATTCACCTGCTCATTTTCATTCACTAGAACATTTGATTAATATAATTAATGAATAGATCATTCATTTGACTAATTAAATCGGCAAAAGAAACGACAGTTAATCGAACTGTCAAGCGTAACTACCCTGCTAGTTGTTAGGACAGTCATTTGACCGTAAGATGATAAGCTGGTTGATTATTAGCATGGTCATTTGACCCTGAGATTAACAGCTGGTTAGTGATGAGGACAGTCATTTGACAAGTCCACGGATGTTGATGTTGACAAGAGGCTGTCAAGATGTGCTGTGTGGGGGGGGGGGCAGGTTTATATTGTCATTCATATCCTGGCGGCGGTCAAAGTGTCTCGTCTACACTTTATCCTTCGTGGCTCCTCCTCCTGCTCTTCTTAACGAAGTGTTGACGTGGAGATCCCACCTGGCCTTCTGTTAGCTATGTGCACACGCGCGCGCACACACACACACACACACACACACACACACACACACACACACACACACACACACACACACACACACACACACACATTGCGTCAACAGCCACTCAACGCCTACATGCGCCCCACATTGCGTTCATAGCAAGCCCACGCTACGTCCCTACCACGCCCACGGATTGCCCACACGCCTCCAACAGCGGGTCCAAACCACGCCCACACTACCCACCTACCACGCCCACACTACCCACCTACCACGCCCACACTACCCACCTACCACGCCCACACTACCCACCTACCACGCCCACACTACCCACCTACCACGCCCGAAACGGTCTTACTATTGCGGCCAAGATGATATTTCCGCGTTCGCTGACAGCGTTGAAAACTTAACAAAGTTGACACTGCCAAGTTATACGGGTGACCCATGCCCGCGGGTGAGCCACGCCCACGGGTGAGCCACGCCCACGGGTGACCCATGCCCACGGGTGAGCCATGCCCGCGGGTGAGCCATGCCCGCGGGTGAGCCATGCCAGCGGGTGAGCCATGCCCACGGGTGACCCATGCCCACGGGTGACCCATGCCCACGGGTGACCCATGCCCGCGGGTGAGCCATGCCCACGGGTGAGCCACGCCCACGGGTGACCCATGCCCGCGGGTGACCCATGCCCACGGGTGAGCCATGCCCACGGATGAGCCATGCCCACGGGTGAGCCATGCCCACGGGTGAGCCATGCCCATGCTTCATTTAGTGACTGAGCACAGACCCGAAACATTCCTCTTGTCATCATGAATCACACCTGTCTCCAGACAGCACACACCACCACCACCACGCTCCTCACAAGGCGACATGGTCACAGCCTCGCTCTCCTTCCGATGACTACAGCTCAGTGGCTGCCAAGAATAAGACGAATTCAACGTTGAATCAACGCCACCCCTTGCATGATTTTCATCTTGGATTACCTTTGAGCAGCCTGAGGGCATTGATATTCCTGGAACAGCAACAAAAACCTCGGTACTAGACTTGAGGCAGAGTGGAAGTCTCGCCAGTTATCATCATTCTAGTGTGCAGGAAGAGTCGTAACGTTTATGGATCATCCAGTAAGCTCAGTTGACTTCTAGAGAGCACCACTGCTAGTCTTAGCCTCAGCTAAAAGTACCTCTGAGGAGTTTGCATCATTTGCTGACGTAGACTCGACTACGTAACTAGAAATAGAGTAACTAGAATTCACAGTCAGCAGAACTATTCGCATGTTTTGCGTTATAATATAATGAAAACAAAAACATCGCAGCATTCAGAGATAACTTTATCAATGGTGTGCGAGAGAGAGGTTTAAATACACCATTCGTGATGCCAGGAATCTCAGCCAAGTATCCGACGTTTGGTGACTGTAGGTGCAGCCTGCACATGACTGTCAAGTTGCCGCCCAGTTGGGTGGGTGTGGAGCACATGACTGTCAAGTTGCCGCCCAGTTGGGTGGGTGTGGAGCACATGACTGTCAAGTTGCCGCCCAGTTGGGTGGGTGTGGAGCACATGACTGTCAAGTTGCCGCCCAGTTGGGTGGGTGTGGAGCACATGACTGTCAAGTTGCCGCCCAGTTGGGTGGGTGTGGAGCAGGATTGGTAACTGACTCACCGTAGATGTGAACTGCCTTGTATAGAGCCTCCTGCCGGCCTCTTCTTGAACGACTTGTGTGATACACACACAAAAAAAATACTATTGTTATATGTGTTTATGAATTTGTGTATATATATACACATATACGTTTTCGTGTTTCACCACATTATCAAGGAATATAGAGAAGACCTGGGCTTGGGATTATATACCCTACTTCACATTGAGTGGATTAAGATATAAATGAGTATTCAATAATATATATATATATATATATATATATATATATATATATATATATATATATATATATATATATATATATATATATATTCAGCACGTCTAACTAGTCCCGCTACCTGTCTCCTCCTCTTCCACTCCCTCTCTATCTCTTCCAATATTTCTACATTTGTCTCAACTTTTATGATGTTGGTTTCCTTATTCCCTCTCGAGTTTCGTTGCGTCCTTCAGTGTCCCTCCATCTACGGCACCTCAGGTGGCTTGGTGTCGAGTTGCGTCCACGCTTGCCTCATGGCCGCGTCCTTCATCACCACCTATCCCTACCCTCTCCTTATCCCCACCTCCAGCATCCCTACTCTCCCCCCACATCCAGCTTCCCTTCCATCTACTCTTGACAGGAGCTATGCGACCCTTCAAGCAGGCTCGGGGCGGCGGCTTCAACGCCCCGGGACGCTGGTATGTTGGCGCGAAGATTTAGAGAATAGTCCCCCCCGCTCTCCATCCAGGGCGTCGACGACGTGTCCATCTGGGAGGTGTGTGTTTGTCGTCCAGGTCCTCTCTGGGGTGTCGCCGAGTAGGGGGGACACGGACGCACGCACACACACACACACACACACACACACAAACACACACACACACACACACACACACACACACACACACACACACACACACACACACACACACACACACACACACACACACACACACACCATATAATCCCTCCGGACGTATTCAAGGCTGAGAAGTGGCAGACGGTCGAGAAGAAATTGGCAGAAGTAGTAATTATTGCATCAACCCTGTCGGTAGTGATCGTGCAAGGTGGGGTGGGGGGACGGGGGATCCCTGGGGGAGGGGAAGAGGGAGGAATGGGAGGGGTCGGGTAGGGAGGCAATCTCCATCCCCCCCCCCCGCCATACACCTTCCCTGCCCGTTCTTAGGCCTATTGAGGTCCCCCCAACTAGACCAACTACCACTAGGTCCTCTAACTGACCCTCTAAAGGATGCAACCTACATCATTCGCGTAACTCCTGTGTGTGCCTATTTAACTGCTAGGAGAATTGGGGCATCAGGTGAAAGGGAGGGTTCCCACCTCTTCTGTCCTGTCCAGGGGGCTGTACTCGAGTCCCTCGATTGTGAACTGATGAAGCAGACCACTGTGCTACAGAATCTTTAAAAGTAGTAGTGTCGTAGAGGCTGTTGCTGAGGATCAACTTGCAGTTACTGTAGTCGTGGCGGTTATAGTAGCAGCAGCAGCATTAAAGGAACAGTAACTCAACTCTTTGTACCATCGGAGATCGAACTCCGACCCTGCAAGAAGCGAGGCCGCCGACTCTATTACCAACCGGTATAAATGGACGGGAAGACATGCAGCTGTGTTTGTATGCATACTTCCCTGTCAAATATTCCTGTCGCATTTCCCCGCGTGACAGTGGTGCTGTCTGAAATGCGCCCGGTCTCTTTGAGACAGTCAGTAGTGTAGAGTGGAGTGGGTGGAGGGTGGGCGGAGAGCCTTGTACTCTTCTATCCTGCTTCCTTCCCTTAAGACCAAACTTAGTGTAGACATCGTATCACAGTGTCTGTCTTTACATGTGCTCTGTTACTCTTTCTCCTTTCCTCCTACTCCCTCTCTCCCTTCTTACCCCCCTTCCACCTTACCCTCCCTGTCTTGCTCACCTGCACACATTACTTTTCCTTTCGCCTTCTGAGTGCCTGTTTTATCCCCCTCCGGTGATTGGTCCACACACGCGAAGGAGCTCTGTTCTGTATAATACCTTTTTACCCCTACTGACCTGTACACCCCCAGTGTGCTGGGGGTGTACGGGTGCCTCTCTCTCTCTCTCTCTCTCTCTCTCTCTCTCTCTCTCTCTCTCTCTCTCTCTCTCTCTCTCTCTCTCTCTCTCTCTCTCTCTCTCTCCCTCCCCCTTTTAACCCACTCCATCATCGCTATCTCCTGCTGTATACGCCTGTTATCGTTATCTAGGTATTTATCATAGTGTTCCATGACTCTTACACACCTCCCCTCACGAGTACTCACCTAATTGTACTCACCTAATTGTGCTTGCGGGGGTTGAGCTTTGGCTCTTTGGTCCCGCCTCTCAACTGTCAATCAACTGGTGTACAGATTCCTGAGCCTACTGGGCTCTATCATACCTACATTTGAAACTGTGTATGGAGTCAGCCTCCACCACATCACTTCCTAGTGCATTCCATTTATTAACTACTCTGACACTGAAAAAATTCTTTCTAACGTCTCTGTGGCTCATCTGGGTACTAAGTTTCCACCTGTGTCCCCTTGTTCGTGTCCCACCCGTGCTGAAGAGTTTGTCTTTGTCCACCCTGTCAATTCCCCTGAGAATTTTGTAGGTAATTATCATGTCTCCCCTTACTCTTCTGTTTTCCAGGGATGTGAGGTTCAGCTCCTTTAGCCTTTCCTCGTAGCTCAATCCTCTCAGTTCCGGGACGAGCCTGGTGGCATACCGCTGAATCTTCTCTAACTTTGTCTTGTGTTTAACTAGGTATGGACTCCAGGCTGGAGCTGCATACTCCAGGATTGGTCTTACATAAGTGGTATACAGGGTTCTGAAAGATTCCTTACACAAGTTTCTGAAGGCAGTTCTTATGTTGGCCAGTCTAGCATATGCCGCTGATGATATTCTTTTGATGTGGGCCTCTGGGGACAGGTTCGGTGTGATATCAACCCCCAGATCCTTCTCTCTATTTGATTCTTGCAGGATTTCCCCTCCCAGATGATACCTTGTGTTCAGCCTCCTGCTCCCTTCGCCTAATTTCATCACCTTACACTTTCCAGAGTTGAACTTCAGCAGCCATTTTCTAGACCATTCCTCCAGTTTATCCAGGTCATCCTGTAGTCTCTGTCTATCATCATCCGTCTTGATTCTTCTCATAATTTTTGCATCATCAGCAAACATCGAGAGGAATGAGTCTATACCCTCTGGAAGATCGTTCACATATATTAGAAACAGGATGGGTCCAAGTACTGAGCCCTGTGGGACTCCGCTGGTGACATCTCGCCACTCTGATGTCTTCCCCCTCACCGTTACTCGCTGTTTCCTGTTGCTTAAGTACTCCCTTATCCACTGGAGCACCTTCCCTTTTACTCCTGCCTGTTGCTCCAACTTTTTTAACAGCCTTTTATGGGGTACTGTGTCGAAGGCTTTTTGGCAATCCAGGAAAATGCAGTCGGCCCACCCTTCTCTTTCCTGCCTAATTTTCGTTGCCTGGTCATAAAATTCTATTAACCCTGTGAGGCACGATTTACCATCTCTGAACCCATGTTGGTGGTGCGTTACAAAGTTATTTCCCTCCAGATGCTCTACGAGCCTTTTCCTCACGATCTTCTCCAGCACCTTGCATGGTATACAAGTTAAGGAAACTGGCCTGTAATTCAGTGCCTCTTGCCTGTCACCCTTTTTGTATATTGGGACCACGTTAGCTGTCTTCCAACTTTCTGGTAAGTGTGAGTGTGAGTGTGTGTGTGTGTGTGTGTGTGTGTGTGTGTGTGTGTGTGTGTGTGTGTGTGTGTGTGTGTGTGTGTGTGTGTGTGTGTAATTACCTAAGTGTAGTAACAGAATGAGAGCTACGCTCGTGGTGTCCCGTCTTCCCGGTACTCTTTGTCGTATAATGCTTTGAAAGTTAAGGGTTGGG
>NC_091173.1:18780715-18795715 GCF_040958095.1 Procambarus clarkii
AGGAGGTCAGGGGTCACCAGGTGGCCCTATAGGAGGTCACGGGGTCACCAGGTGGCCCTATAGGAGGTCAGGGCTCACCAGGTGGCCCCTATAGGAGATCAGGGGTCACCAGGAGGCCCCTATAAAAGGTCAGGGGTCACCTGGTGGCCCTATAGGAGGTCAGAGGTCACCAGGTGGCCCCTATAGAAGGTCAGGGGTCGCTAGGTAGTCATATAAGAGGTGCTGTGTCAACTCCCTTTTTCCATGACCAATGGGTTCCCCACTCGTATATATAAGAATTTTCGCACCCATCCCATTCATAGGTATTGAGTACATTTGCTCACCTAATCTACAGATAAAACTCCTCCCACAGCCAAGACCCCTTTCCACAGACAAGACCCCCCTCCCACAGACAAGACCCCTCCCACAGACAAGACACCTCCCACAGACTAGACCCCCCTCCCACAGACTAGACCCCTCCCACAGACTAGACCCCTCCCACAGACTAGACCCCCCTCCCACAGCCAAGACCCCTTTCCACAGACAAGACCCCCTCCCACAGACAAGACCCCTCCCACAGACTAGACCCCCCTCCCACAGACTAGACCCCCTTCCCACAGCCAAGACCCCGCCTCACAGATATACCACTCACATGTGAGTGCTCACCAGACCCCTTCACCCAGGCCCCAGGTAAAACCCACAGATGGGAGAGGAACACAGGTGGGGATATTAAAGAGCTAGTAATGTCATAGGTTAAAGCTGAGACGTCACTGGCGACATTTTCGAACGACCACTTCTTGCAGCGGCGGGGCAGGGCGGGGCGGGGCAGAGCAGGGCGGGGCGGGGGCGGGGCGGGCGAGGCGGGGCAGGGCAGGGCAGGGCGGGGCGGGGCGGTTTACTTTAACTGCTGTTCCATGCTTCTACACTCCCCGTACCGCAACCCCCACCCACCAACTCACCTACACCCACACCCACCCGACCCACCCACCCACTCACCCACAACACCCACTCAATTTGGAAGACGGCAAACGTAGTCTCGATATACAAGAAGGGGGATAGACAGGAGGCACTGAACTACAGGCCAGTGTCCCTAACTTGCATACCATGTAAGTTATTGGAGAAGATTGTGCGAAAAAAGCTAGTGGAACATCTGGAGCGAAGGAACTTTGTGACACAACACCAACATGGGTTCAGGGATGGCAAGTCATGCTTCACAGGATTAATTGAATTCTACGATCAGGCAACAAGAATCAGACAAGAAAGAGAGGGGTGGGCAGACTGCATATTTTTGGATTGCCAGAAAGCCTTTGACACAGTACCACATCAGAGACTAGTGCGAAAGCTGGAGATGCAGGCTGGAGTAAAAGGGAAGGTACTCCATTGGATAAGGGAGTACCTAAGCAACAGAAGACAGCGAGTCACTGTGAGGGGGTGAGGTCTCAGACTGGCGAGACGTCACCAGTGGAATCCCGCAGGGTTCAGTCCTTGGACCCATACTGTTTCTTATATATGTAAATGATCTACCAGAGGGTATAGTATCATTCCTCTCATTGTTTGCTGAGGATGCAAAATTATGAGGATTAAGACAGAGGAAGATAGTATGAGGCTACAAGATGACCTAGACAGACTGAATGAATGGTCAAACAAATGGCTACTAAAGTTCAACCCGAGTAAATGTAAGGTAATGAAACTAGGCGGTGGAAACAGGAGGCCAGACACAGGATATAGAATGGGAGATGAAGTCCTTCATGAAACGGACAGAGAGAAAGATCTAGGAGTTGATATCACACCAAACCTGTCTCCTGAAGCCCACATAACAAGAATTAATCTGCGGCATTCGCGAGGCTGGCTAACATCAGAACAGCTTTCAGGAACCTATGTAAGGTTCAGAATCTTGTATACCACATATGTAAGACCAATCCTAGAGTATGCGGCCCCAGCATGGAGCCCGTCCCTTGTCAAGCACAAGACGAAGCTGGAAAAAGTTAAGAAGTATGCCACTAGGCTAGTCCCAGAACTAAGAGGCATGAGTTACGAGAACAGGCTGCGTGAAATGCACCACACGACACTGGAAGACAGAAGAGTAAGGGGGAGACATGATCACTACCTACAAAATTCTCAGGGGAATTGACAGGGTAGATAAAGATAAACTTTTTAACACGGGTGGTACGCGAACAAGGGGACACAGGTGGAAACTGAGCACCCAAATGATCCACAGGGACGTTAGAAAGAACTTTTTCAGTGTCAGAGTAGTTAACAGATGGAATGCATTAGGCAGTGATGTGGTGGAGGCTGACTCCATACACAGTTTCAAATGACAGAATCTGTACACCAGTTGATTGACAGTTGAGAGGCGGGACCAAAGAGCCAGAGCTCAACCCCCACAAGCACAAATAGGTGAGTACTCACCTCCACCAACACACACCCCAGCTTGGCTTATTGGGGCCACCAGCTCTGATGTAAAGTCTCTCCGCGGGCCCTAGCGTTCGCCTCGTTACTTAGCACCTGTGAATCTGGATCAGCTGACCTTTGTTTTGGTACATCGCTTGTTCTTCGGAGGACATCAGCTGATCTTTGTTTGGCTACATCAGCTGATCTTGTTTGGCTACATCAGCTGATGCCTCATTGTATCACCAATGTTTTTATTTACGGGGATCTTTTGCTTATATATATATATATATATATATATATATATATATATATATATATATATATATATATATATATATATATATATATATGAGATGAGCATAGCCGGCTCACAACCCATTGGTCTAGGGTTCGATTCCCGGGAGGGACGAGAAGTTTCCTTGCACCTAGTGCCTCTGTTCACCTAGCAGTAAGTGGGAGTCAGGCAACTGTTGTGGGCGGCATCTTGAGGAAAGGTCAGTAGTTGGCCTAGTGGGGGACCTCGCTAAGCCTAAGTGGCTTCCTGTCTCCAACAATGGAAAACGGGCAGACATCTCTGTGGAGGAAGATGACTAGTAATGTCACTTGCTGTTGGGTACCTGTGCATACATGTGGACACCTGTGGACACCTGTTTACGCGTGAAGACACCTGTGGACACCTGTGGACACCTGTGAACACCTGTGAACACCTGTAGACACCTGTGGACACGTGTAGACACCTGTGCATACCTGTGGACACCTGTGGACACATGTGCATACCTGTCTACACTTGAATATATTATTGATAATGAACAATAATAAACACATACTAGCCAGTGGTCTCTGTCATATATTAGCCAGCGGTCTCTGTCATATACTAGCCAGCGGTCTCTGGTCATATACTAGCCAGCGGTCTCTGTCATATACTAGCCAGTGGTCTCTGTCATATACTTAGCCAGCGGTCTCTGTCATATACTAGCCAGTGGTCTCTGTCATATACTAGCCAGCGGTCTCTGTCATATACTAGCCAGTGGTCTCTGTCATATATTAGCCAGTGGTTTCTGTCATATACTAGCCAGTGGTCTCTGTCATATACTAGCCAGTGGTCTCTGTCATATACTAGCCAGCGGTCTCTGTCATATATTAGCCAGTGGTCTCTGTCATATACTAGCCAGTGGTCTCTGTCATATACTAGCCAGCGGTCTCTGTCATATACTAGCCAGTGGTCTCTGTCATATACTAGCCAGCGGTCTCTGTCATATACTAGCCAGTGGTCTCTGTCATATACTAGCCAGCGGTCTCTGTCATATATTAGCCAGTGGTCTCTGTCATATACTAGCCAGCGGTCTCTGTCATATACTAGCCAGTGGTCTCTGTCATATACTAGCCAGCGGTCTCTGTCATATATTAGCCAGTGGTCTCTGTCATATACTAGCCAGTGGTTTCTGTCATATACTAGCCAGTGGTCTCTGTCATATACTAGCCAGCGGTCTCTGTCATATACTAGCCAGCGGTCTCTGTCATATATTAGCCAGTGGTCTCTGTCATATACTAGCCAGTGGTCTCTGTCATATACTAGCCAGCGGTCTCTGTCATATATTAGCCAGTGGTCTCTGTCATATACTAGCCAGCGGTCTCTGTCATATACTAGCCAGTGGTCTCTGTCATATACTAGCCAGCGGTCTCTGTCATATATTAGCCAGTGGTCTCTGTCATATACTAGCCAGCGGTCTCTGTCATATACTAGCCAGTGGTCTCTGTCATATACTAGCCAGTGGTCTCTGTCATATACTAGCCAGCGGTCTCTGTCATATATTAGCCAGTGGTCTCTGTCATATACTAGCCAGTGGTCTCTGTCATATACTAGCCAGCGGTCTCTGTCATATACTAGCCAGTGGTCTCTGTCATATACTAGCCAGCGGTCTCTGTCATATACTAGCCAGTGGTCTCTGTCATATACTAGCCAGCGGTCTCTGTCATATATTAGCCAGTGGTCTCTGTCATATACTAGCCAGCGGTCTCTGTCATATATTAGCCAGTGGTCTCTGTCATATACTAGCCAGCGGTCTCTGTCATATACTAGCCAGCGGTCTCTGTCATATACTAGCCAGTGGTCTCTGTCATATACTAGCGAGTGGTCTCTGTCATATACTAGCCAGCGGTCTCTGTCATATACTAACCAGCGGTCTCAATTTCGGGAACCACAACCATTTTCTAGTACGACAATGTTTGGTCTTAGGTAAGAGTATACGTCAAAATGCAACGGTCTATTAGGAGGACGGATTCCAGCCGTTGCAACCTTTGCATGTAAGACTATTTAGTTCTGCAGTGATTATTTAACTCTTTCTCATTGCTTTCTGTTGTATTCTGCTCTGTATTTATACTCTTCTAATGCTTCCTGTTTGTATGCTGTATGTACTGTATTTACTTCCCGTTTTGTGTTGTGTATTTATCATTGTATTGTTGTATTCTGTAATACAGTATGTAATCTGCTCTTATCCATGGGGCTGATTGTGACAAATACATGGAGTGTGAAGGAGTCATGTTCCACGCTCACATGAACACTACCGCTCATGTTCACTCTCCACTCCAAAGTTCAATTGTTAGACTCGTTCCTCATCACTTTTCTTCTACTTTCACACTGTAAAATAAAATTATATATATATATATATATATATATATATATATATATATATATATATATATATATATATATATATATATATATATATATATATATATATATATATATATGCGAACAAGCCTGAATGGTCCCCAGGACATATGCAACTGAAAACTCACACTTCGAGTCACTTCTGGGGTGTGAGTTTTCAGTTATATATATATATATATATATAAAGACTGGTAACAGTCTTTCTTGTAAACGTATGTTGTTGAATGTGACCAAAAGGGTAAGATTAATTATTTCAACACGAATCTTCTCAATATTTCTTATGTTTTTCTTCACTGTCGAGGTTAGTTGAAAAATTAACTCTCCAAAATTCATTTTCACACTTTATGGTCTGACGCCTAGAAGCGTTTCACAAGACACTTTTTACATTTGCAAAGACAATTTTACATACTCTGTCAAGGCTTATATTCGCTTGGGGTGAGGTGATACATGACATGATTGAGATGAACAAGTGGATCAATGGGAACACCATTACGTGTTTTATCTTTTTTGCTTCTGTGTTGGTTCAGGGTCTTGAAGTGCAATTATAGAATGCAATTATGTGTTAATTGGCTGTTAATTGTTGTTTTTGACTTTTTGATGTGTAGGGCCTCGCTGATGTCGAGTCTCCTGTTGTCGCTGTATCTGTCGATAATTTCTGTGGTGCTTGTTAAGATTTCTCTGGTGATGGTCTGATTGTGTGAGGAGATTATATGTTCCTTGATGGAGCCCTGTTGTTTGTGCATTGTTAATCACCTAGAGAGAGAGAGAGAAGTTGTTGTCTTGCCTATATGCTGAGATCTTTGGGGCTGACAGTCCCCAAGTGGGCATGTGAAGGCATAGACGACGTTGGTTTCTTTCATGGCGTTCTGTTTGGAGTCTGGAGAGTTCTTCATGAGTAGGGTGGTCGTTTTTTTGTTTTTTTGTAGTAAATTGTTAATTATATCTTCTGATTTATGTCTGTAGGGATAACGTTCCTATTAATAATATCTTTTAGGACACTTTCTTCCGGTTTATGAGCCGTCAAAAAGAAGTTCCTGTAAAACAGTCTAATAAGGGGTACAAGTGTTGTGTTAGTTGACTCTTCAGAGGTTGCATGGCGTTTCACCTTTCTTTTAATGATGTCCTCAACATAACCGTTAGAGAAGCCATTGTTGACTAGGACCTGTCTTACTCTACAGAGTTCTTCGTCGGCCTGCTTCCAACCAGAGCTGTGAGTGAGAGCTCGGTCGACGTTAGCATTGACAACATTCGTGTTGTACCTGTCTGGGCAGTCACTATTGTCATTAAGGCACATTCCTATGTTCGTTTCCTTTGTGTAGACTGCAGTGTGGAAGCCTCCATTCCTTTCCGTAACTGTTACATCTAGAAAGGGCAGCTTCCCATCATTCTCCATCATCTTGTACGTGAAACTCAACACAGAATTCTGTTCGAATACCTCCTTCAGCTGCTGCAGACGTCTGACATCAGGTACCTGCATAAAAATGTCGTCAACATACCTGCAGTATATTTCGGGTTTCAAGTCATTGTCAACTAAGACCCTCTGGTCTATGATACCCAAGTAGAAGTTCGCAAACAGGACACCTAGGGGAGAACCCATGGCGACCCCATCTACTTGCTTATACATGTGCCTATCAGGACTCAAGAAGGGTGCCTCTTTAGTGCAGGCTTCGAGTAACTTCCTCAAAGTTACTCGAGGAGAGTTGAAAATGTAAGAAGTTTCTTGTGAAACTCTTCTAGGTGTTAGACCATAAAGTGTGAAAAGGAACTTTGAAGAGTTAATTTTTCAACTACTCTCGACAGTGAAGAACAACATAAGAAATATTGAGAAGATTCGTGTTAGAATAATTAATCTTACCCTTTTGATCATATTCAACACCTGCCCCCCCCCCCATCCTCTCCCCTCCTATATCCACTCCCCCACCCCCACCCCCCGCCCCACATCCCCCCTCACTCATCGCAACCCTCCTCTTCCCTCACTCCACAGCTGATCTCGAAGAGAATAAATCATCCAAAGTCATTTGTAATGGGATTTTTGGTATTCGAACCGGAATCCACGCTTGGAGTAGATCCGGGGTCTAACTGACAAATTTTATTCTAAAACCCTTTCTGCCTGGGATTCCGTCTTGTGAAACCTGCATAAGAGGTGTTGTTCTTCGAGTTTCATGACTCGGCACACTTTATCACCTCCTCCTCATCTGCTTCCTTATCTTTACCCCTCTCCTAATCCTTCTCTTCTCTATCCTTCTACTATATTCCCCACTCCGCCCCTCTCTCCCCTCCTCCTCCTCCTCTTCCGCCTACCCGTCTTCTCCTCCTCCTCCTCCTCCGTGTCGACCTCGAGTGAAACATCAGGCCTTAAGACATCTGGGATGTGGTTAAGGAAACTTTTGCTGCCCGAATTCTCCTGTGTCCTCGTCGTCGTCGTCTGACTTGCCCTTCAAGCGCCTTCCTTCATCTCTCTCTACTACGGCTCTCCGCCTACATGGGGTGCGTGCATCCTTCTCACACGCACGCACACACTCACACATGCACGCACACACGCACGGACACGTGAGCACAGATGCTCATGTGCACAAATCGACCAAGAGAATTTCCCGGCAAAATTAGACCTTGTTGCTCTCAGAGTTGCGTGATGATAATTAGCGTTCTACGCGCAAAAGTCTTTTGCCTTAAGTGGGAGACTTTTGACGCCTCGAGGGCCTCGCCTTTTTGTGTGTGGGGGGGGGGGGTTGTGTGGTGGTTATCTGGGGGGAGCCTCCCTGGCCCCTGAGACATCTGGGAGGAGCCTCCCTGGCCCCTGAGACATCTGGGGGAGCCTCCCTGGCCCCTGAGACATCTGGGGGAGCCTCCCTGGCCCCTGGGACATCTGGGGGAGCCTCCCTGGCCCCTGGGACATCTGGGGGAGCCTCCCTGGCCCCTGAGACATCTGGGAGGAGCCTCCCTGGCCCCTGAGACATCTGGGGGAGCCTCCCTGGACCCTGAGACATCTGGGGGAGCCTCCCTGGCCCCTGAGACATCTGGAGGAGCCTCCCTGGCCCCTGAGACATCTGGGGGAGCCTCCCTGGACCCTGAGACATCTGGGGGAGCCTCCCTGGCCCCTGAGACATCTGGGGGAGCCTCCCTGGCCCCTGAGACATCTGGGGGAGCCTCCCTGGCCCCTGAGACATCTGGGGGAGCCTCCCTGGCCCCTGAGACATCTGGGAGGAGCCTCCCTGGCCCCTGAGACATCTGGGGGAGCCTCCCTGGCCCCTCTGAGACACTGGAGGAGCCTCCCTGGCCCCTGAGACATCTGGGGTGAGCCTCCCCTGGCCCCTGAGACATATGGGGGAGCCTCCCTGGCCCCTGAGACATCTTGGGGGAGCCTCCCTGGCCCCTGAGACATCCTGGGGGAGCCTCCCTGGCCCCTGAGGACATCTGGGGGAGCCTCCCTGCCCCTGATACATGGACATCTGGGGGGAGCCTCCCTGGCCCCTGAGGACATCTGGGGAGCCTCCCTGGCCCCTGAGACATCTCAGGGCGATGGAGACTTTTTTATTTTTACTTTTATTGATTAAGGGGGGGGGAGTTATGTAAGAAGTTGACCATGGTGAGTATAGGCCAAGGGGCGCTGCTCAGGCCTTACTGACTTCCTCCTCCTCCTCCTCCTCCTCCTCCTTCTTCTTCTTCTTTCTTCTTCTTCTTCTCTTCCTCCTCCTTATTTTTAAATAAATCATTTTAACTGCTTAGCTAAACAATTTGATCCTTGTGTAATTATTTCCTCTCTTTTGCTTCTACTATAACATTCTCCTTCACTCCTCTCTCCCTCTCTCCTCTCTCCCTCTCTCCCTCACTCCTCTCTCCCTCACTGCTCTCTCCCTCTCTCCCTCTTGTCTGGAAGGCGCCTGCGTGAATACCTTCCTTTTGTACAAGAACCAATTTGTAGACAATTAGTTATCATCGATGCTGCTTACGCCACTCATATGTGTAGAGAAAGGACCCTTCCCCTCTGAGAAGAGCATATACGGCACCCCGGGGAGCCTTGTTAAGCAACCACGTATACACTTGTATGTTACCTTCTACTGCCCCACCTCTACATGCTCTGAGAACCCCCCCCACCCTACATGCTCCGGGAACCTTTACATGCTCCAGGGATCCCCCTAAATGCTATAGGGAGGATCCCTGTATGCTCCAGGAACTCTTAACATGCTTCCGTAATTCTACCAAAATATATTTTGTATACTAAATACCCCTAGTATGGCGAGTTTACCTTATCCATTATTGCGAGTTTACCTTATCCAGTATGGCGAGTTTACCGTATTCGGTGACGAGAGTTCATCTTACCCAGTATCGAGTTTGCCTTAGCCAGTATGGAGGGTTTACGTTCCACAAGAGGATAGATTATCTACCTTTCCTACTATCCTATTTCCCCCCCCCCCCCACTCCCTTAGTTCTCGTTCTTGCTTCCCACTTCCCCCTCTCCCCTCTATCCCCACTCCCCCCTCTTCCCCACTCCCCTATTCATTGGTTGCCTCCCCACTTCCTCCTATTATTGTCCTTTACTTCCCTTCCCACTATTGTTATCCTTGCTTTACCATCACACTTTTCCTGTATTTACCTATTCCCACCTTACCCCTATTCTTGGCCCCATGCCTCTCCCATATTCGTCCCCATTCCTCCCACTCCTTCCTTCAAGAAACCACAAAGCCCCCACCTCCATCATGTCGAAGGAACGAAAGCAAGAAATAAAGAATGAAAGAAGGAACGAACACGCGGAATCTTAACTTTGTTCTCCAGTCCCTCAAGAAGCACCTGGTGATGTCTTCAGAACATCCGCTGTCGGTCCTTTAATACTGGCGGAGTAATACTGAAAGGGTTTAACAACTTCGGCAAATGCCGCAACGGAAAAAAAGATGTTGAGGAGAACGGAGCCTGAGCCCTCCTTGCACTCTTTGTCTTCGTGCACTCTTAACCCCCAACGGGGCACCTGCAGGTATGTACCAACGATACATGGCCCCAAACACACACACACACATACACACAAAAAAGAAATGGAACATCGTGTCCTTATTAGCAGCACACCGCATGGGTGTAGGTTAATTTGTTCGTGTATTATGAAAGGTTAAAGTCGGGTAGATCTCTCCTGAACACAGGTTCGACCCCCCTCCCCTCCCCTCCCCGACGGGCATCTTCTGGGGCAGGTGTTCTTGTTGGAGGGGAGAAGGTTCGTACCAGCTTTGTCTTGAACCTCTTGGGCGTGAGGCCAAGGGTTCTTGCGAGGTAATTTCTTCATCGTGGTGCACCTGTTCTACCCAACACCTCGAGTGCCAGGTACATGTGAGGCGCGTGCATGTCTTCAGGTAACGATACCGGGGTGTTGTTATTGTTTGGTCCGCTCCTGTTGGTACCTCGAGTCAGCCTCGCCTCCAGGTACCGGTAATCTCTGTTGATACCTTGAGTCAGCCTCGCCTTCAGGTACCGGTAATCTCTGTTGGTACCTGGAGTCAGCCTCGCCTCCAGGTATCCATCATCTGTGGTGGTGCCTCGCCTTCAGGACGCCGGCACTTGGCTAATGAAACTGGCCAGAAGGTCGGCGGGTCAGCTTTGTTCTGTTATCAGTCACGGGGTCGAAGTGGCGCCTGCTAAACTTTATCTGTCACGGGTCATGGCTTCGAGGTCACCGCGGCGCTCGTTGGTCACTCGTCCGTCGAAGGGCAGGTCAGGAGGCTAGGTCAGAGTGTCACCCGATGGTCAGCCTCCAGTACGGGCCTGATGTATGGCCTCCGAGAGGGCACGTGCTCAAGTTACAAGACCTCAACCAATTCGACCTCTTCCATTTGTCGCTCCTTTTTGCTGGCCGTCTTGTCCAGAGGTGAAGACTCGCTTGATGCGCTGACCAGATTCTGAAGCAGTAATGTCACTCTCCCGCTTCCTCTCACTATCTCCCTCTCCCCGTCTCTCCCTCTTCCTCCCAAGGTGAAAAAAACCACGTTAAATATGCCATCGTGTAGACCTCACTCACTCCACTCTCCAAACTGAGGTATGCATGACCACGCCCACGGAGAGACTCCTCCCTGCCCCTCCCTGCTCCTCCCTGCCCCTCCCTGCTCCTCCCTGCCCCTCCCTGCTCCACCCTGCCCCTCCCTACCCTCTGGCTCACTCTCAGTTTCAACTCAAGGCCGGCGGTCCAGTTAGGCAAAGGTGAATACCACAAAAACCCACAGGATGCCCTTAATCCCGAGTCAATTAAATGCAAGACGTCGTCCAGTTTTTCTCTATGGCTGTCAAGAGATGCCAAACTGGTTGGCAAGCTTAGGGCACTAGGACGCCTGTCTTCCCAAAGGGCCACGCTGACCCCGCCCAAACACTCACACTTAGGACACACACACACACACACACACACACACACACACACACACACACACACACACACACACACACACACACACACACACACACACACACACCAAAATAATAAGGGAATAAGGAAAAATAAAGACACGGACGGGCAGTTGCACTTCTAGTAAAACGGAAGTGGAAGTTGGAGGAACTAGAAGATCAAAATGTAAATGAAACACGCTGGCTTCATCACTGGGACTATGACAACAAATCTGAAAAAAATAAAGATAGCGTTCCTGGCAATTTACAACCGTCACCCTAGCAAAGAACACAAGACCCAGATATAAATACGCTGATGACAACAACAAACCATGCATAGATGAACTGTAGAAAGCGGCAACACGTAAATTGAAAGCTAAACTACTAGTTATGGGGGATCTAAATCATGGAGAGATTGATTGGGAATCGAAAAATCCTCTTGGCAGGGAAGAGACATGGGGAGTAAAATTAATGGAGGTTGTGGACAGAAGCCTCTTAACGCAGCATGCGTTAAGAAGGATGACGCAAGAGAAAAGGAGGAGGAGATACACCAAGCCTATTGGACCTGACCTTCACCAAGAATGAGGAAGACATTGGTAACATGGAACACGAAATACCACTAGGAGCCAGTGATCATTGTCTCCAGGTATTTGACTTTATGACCAAATTTTAAACAATGACTATAAAATAAGAGGACATGAGAAGGAGAGGCTATAGAAGATGGGATTACAGGAAAGTGAAAGAGTATCTGGAAAATCTACAATGGGAGGAAGAACTTAGAGGAAGGACAGATGGAGTAAGTCAAACTGAGATACAAAGAGGCGAATGAGATTCAAACCAACAATAGGGAAAAGTAAAAGAGAGGATAATGCCAAGAAACAAACCAAATGGAAGTAGTGGAAGAAATGCAGAAGTCAAAAGACAAAAGAAAACCGGAATAAATGCAACAGGGCTAAGAACAAGTAAATAAATATGAGAAGAGTGCCGAAAAAAAACTATAAAAATTATATTGCTTGCAAAGAAAAAATATACAACTCCTACACGGTCATACAAGAAGAAAATGACAGTGAATGACCAAGTAACTCGGTTACAAAGAGGGAGAGGTGAATAGACAGGAAGTGATAAAAGAAATTTGAGAGAAACACAACGCCAGCTTCCATGGAGTGTTCACGACGGAGCCTGAACAGCTCCCAGTGTTAGTAAAGGAAGGTAGCAGAAAGAGGAAGTCAGAAGAGGAGGTAGCAAAAGAGGAGGCTAGAAGACGAGGCAGTAGAAGAGGAGGTTGCCCGACATTTAAATATCGAGGTGACAGCGGAGGAACTAAAGAAACAACCAGCATCACTGGACGAAAGTGAAGCTGTTGAACCCGACAATGTATCACCGTGAGTGCTAAAAGAAGCGACACAGGCCCTCGGTACACCTCTAACATTGATTTGATAATGTCGCTTATTAAAAAGAGAATTCCCCAACTGCTGAAAGAGGATAAATGTGGCATCAGTTTGCAAGAAAGGACATAGAGAAGAAAGCCTTGACTACAGACCAGTATCGCTGACAAACATTCCTTGCAAAGTGCTCGAAAGAATAATAAGGATAAGTTTACAGTTGTCAATCGGACAATGCAGCGACTCCCAGCCCTCGTTCCTCTAGTCGCATATATTTGTAAAACCGATCATGAAGTTCACCTCGACTACTTCCGCCTCCAGCTCGCCTCACCTACCTCTCCCAGCACCTCCGACTCCCTTGTTAAATTGGGTACCAACATGTGGGTACCCACGCCAGCATGTGGGTACCCACGCCAGCATGTGGGGTACCCATGCCAGCATGTGGGTACCCATGCCAGCATGTGGGTACCCATGCCAGCATGTGGGTACCCATGCCAGCATGTGGGTACCCATGCCAGCATGTGGGTACCCACGCCAGCATGTGGGGTACCCATGCCAGCATGTGGGTACCCATGCCAGCATGTGGGTACCCATGCCAGCATGTGGGTACCCATGCCAGCATGTGGGTACCCACGCCAGCATGTGGGGTACCCATGCCAGCATGTGGGTACCCATGCCAGCATGTGGGTACCCATGCCAGCATGTGGGTACCCACGCCAGCATGTGGGTACCCATGCCAGTATGTGGGACGCTGACAAATATCATAATGTCGTTAAGAAGCCTAAATTGGGTCTCTCTCGAGGCGATCTACACAGCCTTTGTTGGACCAATACTGGAATGTGTAGTACCGGTCTGGCATCCGCGTCTTGTGAAACATAAAACCATACAAGTAAAAGTATGGAAGTTTACATCACGGTTAATGTCAGAGCTAAGAGGGTTAAGCTATCATCTTACAAACCTTGGGAACAGAAGACACAGAGAGGATATGGTCACATCATATAAGATACTGCAAGGGGATAGACAAAGTAAAAAAAAAGGACAGCCTCCTCTCCTCAGACAGAGGAGTGTTACTATATATTGATTGATGATTGATGAAGATTAAGCCACCCAAAAGGTGGCACGGGCATGAATAGCCCGTTAGTGGTGGCCCTTTTGAGCCATTACCAGTATCAAGAGCTGATTCTGGAGATCTGTGGAGGTACGACTGCACGCTGCGTGACGGGAGATGTCTCTCCCCCGTCCTACTATATATGATGATGATGATGAAGATTAAGCCACTCAAAAAGTGGCACGGGCATGAATAGCCCGTTAGTGGTGGCCCTTTTGAGCCATTACCAGTATCAATAGATGATACTGGAGATCTGTGGAGGTGCGACTGCGCCCTGCGTGACGGGAGATGTCTCCCGAGGTACTATATATTACTCGTCTGTTTCTATATATTACTGGTTCCCCTCCACGCCTCTCCTCCTCCTCAGGTCTCGCTGAACCTTAAACGTCTCCTCAGTCCTCTCTCCTTGGCGTCGCGCGGGCGTGTTCCCTCGTCATTCAGCACAACTCTTCGCTGTGTCTCGCGGCGTTGGAGTGTTTACATAAGTTAAGGGGGTTCTAATGTCGGCGGGGCTGCTGTTCTCGCTGTCGGGGTCACGTAGTTCGCGTAGAGCGCTCTCAAGGCCATCTTGTCCGGGTTTCTAAAGGCCACACTGATGTTCGTCGGCTTTGTTCGTACTTGCTGCTGTTCTTGTTCTTTTGATGTTAGCCTCTGTTGATGATGGCCTGTTGATGTTGGCCTCTGTTGATGTTGGCCTGTTGATGTTAGCCTCTGTTGATGATGGCCTGGTGATGTTGGCCTCTGTTGATGATGGCCTGTTGATGTTAGCCTCTGTTGATGATGGCCTGGTGATGTTGGCCTCTGTTGATGATGGCCTGTTGATGTTGGCCTCTGTTGATGATGGCCTGTTGATGTTAGCCTCTGTTGATGTTGGCCTGTTGATGTTAGCCTCTGTTGATGATGGCCTGTTGATGTTGGCCTCTGTTGATGATGGCCTGTTGATGTTAGCCTCTGTTGATGATGGCCTGGTGATGTTGGCCTCTGTTGATGATGGCCTGTTGATGTTGGCCTCTGTTGATGATGGCCTGTTGATGTTGGCCTCTGTTGATGATGGCCTGTTGATGTTGGCCTCTGTTGATGTTGGCCTCTGTTGATGATGGCCTGTTGATGTTGGC
>NC_091173.1:18800715-18835715 GCF_040958095.1 Procambarus clarkii
TAACTTATCTACACACTGTTGCCAACGGGAGACATTGCTGCACTGGGCGAAGTGCTTCGTAATCCACTTCATTTCTCGTCATATTCCAGGACAGCTACAAAAATACAATCAAATAAAAATACGAGAACCAAAAACTTTGCTGTATCGACTTGAGAATGGTCCAGGACGGACCGAAACGTCGTCGTCCCTTCAACTTCTAGTGTGTGGTCTGGTCAAACTTTGCTGTACTTTTGAGGTACTTTGTACCGGCACTTGTTGTTGTTGTTGTTGTTGCACGTCCCCACTTGTTAATGCAGCTGCGTGACTCCGTGCAAGAGAGCACTTCCTTCTCTACACTTACTCAAGACAGGGTCATAATCACAGGCAAACGAATTCTAATTCTCGCCCAAAACTCGTTAATTCTAGCCCAAAACTCTCTAATTCTCGCCCAAAACTCTCTAATTCTCGTCCAAAACTCTTTAATTCTCGCCCAAAACTCTCTAATTCTCGTCCAAAACTCTCTAATTCTCGTCCAAAACTCTCTAATTCTCGCCTAAAACTCTCAAATTTTCGTCCAAAACTCTCTAATTCTCGCCCAAAACTCTCTAATTCTCGCCCAAAACTCTCTAATTCTAGCCCAAAACTCTCTAATTCTCGCCCAAAACTCTCTAATTCTCGCCCAAAACTCTCTAATTCTCGCCCAAAACTCTCTAATTCTAGCCCAAAACTCTCTAATTCTCGCCCAAAACTCTCTAATTCTCGCCCAAAACTCTCTAATTCTCGCCCAAAACTCTCTAATTCTCGCCCAAAACTCTCTAATTCTCGCCCAAAACTCTCTAATTCTCGCCCAAAACTCTCTAATTCTCGCCCAAAACTCTCTAATTCTAGCCCAAAACTCTCTAATTCTCGCCCAAAACTCTCTAATTCTCGCCCAAAACTCTCTAATTCTCGCCCAAAACTCTCTAATTCTCGCCCAAAACTCTCTAATTCTCGCCCAAAACTCTCCGGCACAGGAATGTGTTTGTTTATATGCTCTGATTTCTCTTACGGTCGACGAGTTGATAGAAGAATAGATTATTTTGGAGGACCGACGACTTACGGACGACCAGTTGATAACAGCATTGTCAAGCCCTTTTTTGTGGAGGTCCGTCGAGCTTGTAGCAGAACAGACCTACATTTTGGAGGAGAAGGGAGTTGATCAACAATCATCAAAGGAAGCCGAGGGCGTATTTAGGAGCAGGTGGGCGTGTTCACAGCCACAGACCCGTCTATCAGGGCTGGTTCATCCCGCACATCACCGCCCAATCTCAATGTTTTCCAGTTTTTCATAACATTTTAGAAGTAACCTTGGGTTTTTTTTCTCTTTAGGGGAGGGGGGCCAGTCAGTCCAGTTGGGGTGCGCCTTCTTCAGCTGGTAACGAAGATTACCTTAGCACTTCACTCTACCCTATAGGACTCCAGGAATAATACTGACCCATTGTTTAATGGTTCTGATAACGGCAGGGTTGGGAAGGGTAAATTCTGTAGTTTAATGGAGGAGGAAGTGGGGGAAGGAAGGGGGTATGGTTTCTACTGAGGAAGGTGTGGTGTTGTATAGGGGAGGGGGGGGGAGTAGTGCGGACCAGGCGGACTACCTAAATGTCAGAGTGTGATGAGACCTGGTCTGCCCTGGGCTACCTGTTCCTCCTGTGCTGCTGCTGCCTGCCTGCCTGTCCTGACTGCCTTCCTTGGTTGACTCAGCATATTATAATACTTCGCTCACACCTAACAGTTTCCCCCTAACTGGAGAATCTTGGTCTCTCTCTCTTTCTCTCTCTCTCTCTCTCGTCTTACTTAAGTAAACTAATTTTATAATTTAAACACAAATATCTAAAGCGTACACAAAATAAATAGAATATATGAACAACATCACATAATAAACAACATCAAATTTTACATCTGTTAAATACAAAAAAAATGCTTGTATTTTAATAAATCTTTGTATAAATGCAAAATCCTCTCCTTATACAGTCACAGGATTCGTCACCTCCAACATACATTATGTATTTGTTGGGTATTTTCGTGATGTATTTAAAGGATGTGGAATGTTGTAAAGGATGTTGCTCGCCACTGAAGATAACCTGAGCACTCGAAATTACCGAAGTCCCGTTTCGAAAATTATATTACTTAAAAAAAACTAAATTTAAATTACATAAGTCTTAAATTTGTGGGTGTTATGAGTGAGGGGAAGTTGTTGGGGGGTTGTAGGAAAGGCAACTTCTCTTTCCCCTCCTCCTTTCCCCCAACCCCTCATTTCCCTCCCTTTTAAATTTCCTTCTATCCCCACCCCCTCCCACATTCTTATCTCCACTCCCATCCCATCTCTCCTGTATGCCAATACTATCTTTCCTAGCATTAGCTATCCCCTGACCTCCCCTCTCCTACTAGCTTCGCCCCTCCCAGCTCCTCCCAGCTCCCTCCCAGCTCCCTCCCAGCCCCTCCCAGCCCCCTCCCAGCCCCTGCTCAACTTGAGCTACAGTCTATAGCAGTGAAGGTCAGGTGCCCAAGGTCGACTGCAAACACTCTTGCCTAAATTTGGCCGACTGTGACCCGGGACCGGGCGTCTACCCGCGAGACGAGACGTCTACCCGCGGGACCAGGCGTCTACCCGCGGGACCGGGCGTCTACCCGCGGGACGAGGCGTCTACCCGCGGGACCAGGCGTCTACCCGGCTAATTTGATGTAACTGCTGACGTGGGCGTTGCGCCACTCACAATATCAAAACAAAAACTTTCTTTTGTTACGCACGGTTCAGGAGGAGAGCGTTTATCCTCCTCGCGAGTCCTAGAGATCCCTAGATTATTTCTACATAAAGGAGGGCAGCTGTTTTTGTTGCATGATAATGCTTGAAAAAGAAACAAAAAAGTTTTATCCACGTGACGTGATATACAAGAACACTTTCATGCAGGAGACGTAGAGTGTTATCATTAAACAAACGTGTGTGTGTGTGTGTGTGTGTGTGTGTGTGTGTGTGTGTGTGTGTGTGTGTGTGTGTGTGTGTGTGTGTGTGTGTGTGTGTGTGGAGAAGTTGGACTGGAAGTGTTCCACTCCTGTGTTGCTACGCTCTAAATGTGAGCTGTAAACTGGGCACATGATTTATGTGTAATTATACAAAAGTCATTTATCCATCCGTGCAGCCAACCGGCCTCAAATGGCAGCAGCTCTTATGAGAAGCCTGTCCTAGTCCAGTTCTGGTTGGGATCCTTCATAATACCCCTCGGTTACCTGGAACTGGCTTGACCACTGTCTAGTACACGTTGTAACTTTCCCTCCAGCCTGTAACTCCGTTCTAATTGGTCTGTAGAACCAGTAAAGTCATTCTAATTTGTCTCCCGTGCATCAGGCTGCAGGACTAATATTAACTTCACTGATCGAGAGGACCTGTAGATGCATTTCAATTGGCCTGCAAAAGCCTGTAATGCACGTAGTTTTTTTTAAGATACTGTATGCTGTTTGACTCTACAGGGAGCTGAAAAAGCTACTCTAGGCTAGCAAGGGCTTGGAAATCGACGCCAATTAGCCTGCAAAATCACTCAATTGAGCGTGGACGTGGTCTATAAATCCCACTAGTCTATAAATCCCCACTAGTCTATAAATCAATACAGTTAACATGAGCAGCATCCTTCACCTCAAATTCGGGTGAACTACCTATACTCAGGACGCTATTGTGTCTACCTTACTGTAATCGGAAGGGTTAATTAGCTATTAATTGGGAGGATTAAATGACAGCTGGATGGTTCGGTGATAGGGGGGGGAGGGGGCAGAGTGCCCCTCTGTTCAACCCTTGAGATGAGCCACCACCTCCACCTCCAAGACTACCACAACTTTCATAACCAGAACCACCATCAACCACCCCAGCAGGTGCCTGAGGGTGGTTGGGCGGGAGGAAGGCGTTCAAGAGAGCTGTGGGAAAGCTATCGAGATTGACACTGCCGCCGTGATGGCGCCAGCTGCTAGTACAGTATAGGCCACTAGTCCACCCTCACCCCTTCTTTCAGGCCTTCCCAACTCTCTCCCTCTCGTATTACGACCCTTCAAGTCCCAAGCCAGTCCTCTCCGGCCTCCTACCAAGCCCCCCCCTTTGTCCGGGGCTTAGTCTCTTTTATCCACATCCTGTCTTCACATAATTTTAATCCGTCTTCACAAGTTCTAAATTTTTCAAGCTGATATACTTCAGAGTAACAAAATGAATGAAGATAAGCTTGGGTGTATATGTGTGGGGGTTGAGACCGCGTGACCCCGTGCTGACCAAGGTCATCTTGTAGACACACAGGTGCTGGGTGCAAGGTGGCATCGCCTCTCTCTCTCTCTACATGTTATGGAACACATGGTCCTGTGTGTTACATAAGCTCTCGGCCGTTTGTGCTCAATTCAACTCCCCGTATTCACACAGCGTTCATACCCACCGTCTAGGACCATGTTAACATTGTGGTCATATTTAGCTAGAAAACATTCAGTTTTATCCGTTTATTTCAAGTTTAATTTGCTGCATAGTCTTTCCGGCTTGGTGCCTTCTTTTGGTCATTACCTGTTTATGGTTTATTTGTTAACTATGCATCATGCAGTATGGCGTCTCCTAGAACTTTTAACAGAATTCCATGTTCTCGTCATGTGATTGTTTCAGCCAATCAGGAGAGTTTGACAAGTGACGGCCTTGATATCATAAATAATAGCCATGAACTAATCAGGGATTGGGGAGGTTGATATGGTCCGGGAGCTTCATATTCTCCTTCCGATAGCCATAAGGTGAGAATTATTCACTTTTTTGTCTTAAAGGAAGTCTCATGCGTCGTCGTGGACCACAAGTGGCATAGTTGTCGTGAGAGGACGAAGCCAAGGCGTCTGGCACTGATGCCCCCCCCCCCCACTTCCTGTGATGCTATGTGCCAATTCGATGGAATTAACACAGCTGTCAAGACGACGTGTGGATGTGTGTCAAACTACCTAAATCACCTGACGAAGCAATCGTCTTTCCTCGTAACTCATGCTCTACAGTTCTGGGACAAGTTTGTGGCAAACCTCCGAGGGTGAGTATGCCACAAACTTTGAGGTCATGAAGCATTACCAGGACTACCAAGTCGACCAGTGTTCATTCTCTTAGCCAATCCTCCATCCTTGATTTTAATGTTACTCTCGCTAAGGGAAGTGGGGGGGGGAGAGGGGGGGGGGGTAAAGCCACTGTAGCTCGTAGCTGTACGGTCGGAAGAGAACCGTTCCCGTAAGTGATGCTTGCGGAACTCCAGTGTTAGAAATTTTACCGTTTTAGATTCGCGTTAGTGAAGGGCATGGAGAGTCTTATGTTCCTGCAGGAGCTCTCAAGACAGTTCAAGACGTTGTTTTTTTAATACTTAATGTGTTGGGGGTTGTGTGGTGGTGGTGTAGAGTTCACACTGTCAACTGCTCTACTCGGGGTCTACGAAGCTAGTTACTGCGATCCTGCTATGGGGAGGGGGGGGGGGAATTAACTCGAAAAACCATTGCAGAATTTCATAACTGTTGTTTCTACGTTCCTTCCCTTACATGAGCAGCACAGGTCATGTGAGAGTAACTTACCGTAGAACACTGTCTCAAATATATTGGTAAATACAGACAGGACAAACACCGGCCAAGTTTTATTCTGTTGTATTAACTGTGGACCTTTGTTCTTCTCCATAGTCGTTATGCTTGTCGCCATGCGTGTGTCAGGAATCTTGCCTTCCAACATGTTGCACAGGGACGGTAATATATGGCTGAGACTATCAGCATTACCCCCCACCCCCTGACTATTTGCTCTGGGAAATGTTAGCGTATTTAATATTCCCATATTAGAAACGTGACAGTGTTAGTGGTGTCCTCTGCTAACCTAAGAGCGCTTTCCTGCCGGTGTCAACGCGGAAGGAACGTCTAGCTGTTTATGCATGCCCCGCCTGCTGGCCTCGCTGTACCTGTTAGGGTACTTGAGAGTGCATTGCGTACAAGCATCATGTGGAGAGAGGCGAATTAAAAACGTGTCTGCTAAGATATTCTGGATTATGAATTATAAATTAAACGGTGTCTTATGTGAGGGGGACGAGGGGGAGGGGGGAAGAGGAGGGGGAGGGGGGAAGAGGAGGGGGAGGGGGAAGACGAGGTGGAGGGGGAGGAGGGGGAGGGGAGATGTTTAATTAAGACAATCTCAGCCTGGTTGCTGGGGACGGTGGTAGTTATTGAACTGTCAGTAGTTGTTGAAAGTATTAATGATTGTTATCGGGTCGTGGAGGTCAGATTGGAATTAGTCGTAATTGGTTTACTGCTGGTTACACGTGCTTGCCATTCCAGAACGGCCTTAATTAAGAATGAAATAATAAGAATAAAGGTCTAAAGTTAATAAAATAAAAATATGCCGGTGTTTACCTGTCTGTAGTTAGCAATATATTTGAGACAGTGTTCTACAGTCACTCACTCTCATATGACCTGTGCTTCAAGAATATATATATATATATATATATATATATAATTATTTAGTTCGTCTTAGTTTCCTTACAACAGTACAGAGAAACGGTCGGTAAAATCTGTTAAAAAACACATCACACGTTGATTCATTAGAGATATCTTTAGATATGATAAGTTGTAGATGAGAAGCTGGTTACTCTGGTTGGTTTTGTGATCTAATTATTATCAGGGTTGAAGCGTCTCGTTTTATATCAGTTCGTGTCTTTAGTCTTAAGTTTAGATATCAAATTCAAAATTTGGGAGAAAGTTTTCCCATCGGGTTGAAGACTGTCAGCTCTGCCGCCTCGGCCTGTAGCAGGCGGCCAAGCGTCCAGTCCGCTCCATCAAATCAGATCAAAAACTATTCATAAATGATAACATTCCTCATTGAGAAAGTTTACATAAGCAGAACACATTGACTACATAAGTGTCTCAATACACAACATAGCAAGTAGCATTACGTCACCATGCTTGTACAGCCCAATGCGTCCCAATTTTTACAGACTCAACCAATCCGTTAAAAATTGGTGCAAATTCAAGAACCGTAATTTTGACGTTTGCTATGAATCGGTCCGAGATAGGTTAAGTGAGGGGGAAAGAAGGTGCTTTGATTCATAGGTTTTCGGCTAGGCTTTTCGGCGGTTGCATTTCTTTACGGAGAGACAAATAGAGAGAACGAGGTAACACACCTGTGTGAGAAGATGGTCAAGGTCAGGCTGATGAGGGGTAACTAAAACAAAGTGAGGTATCTCTCTCTCTCTCTCTCTATCTCTCTCACTCTCTCTCTCTCTCTCTCTCTCTCTCTCTCTCTCTCTCTCTCTCTCTCTCTCTCTCTCTCTCTTTCTCTCTCTCTCTCCTTTAGTCCCAGGGTGGGTTTAGCAGGATGTGCTCTACCACAAACTCACGTGAGTGGTAGACTTCTTAGGCTGGATACTCCCGTCTGTGAAACCTCTGCATCCAAGCGACGTCTCGTTTTAGTCCTTTCCTAAGTTGTACGGAGAGTTTGCTAAGTTTGGTATCCCAGCTAGCCACCACACAAAGCTTATGACGTTACATTTGTCACCACTCTCTTATGACACAAAAATAACGTTGTTACTGCTGGGTAACAATGTAAAAAATAGCGTTGTTACATATATATAGATCCTTCTGAAGATGTATTATTAAAAACGAAAGTACTTTAAGAAATTCCTGTCTTAGTCCTTCCTTCGTGGTAGGATATATATATATATATATATATATATATATATATATATATATATATATATATATATATATATATATATATATATATATATATATATATATATATATATATATATATATATGTCGTACCTAGTAGCCAGAACTCACTTCTCAGCCTACTTTGCAAGGCCCAATTTGCCTAACAAGCCAAGTTTTCATGAAATAATTATTTTTTGACTACCTAACCTACCTAACCTAACCTAACCTAACCTAACTTTTTCGGCTACCTAACCTAACCTAACCTATAAAGATAGGTTAGGTTAGGTTAGGTAGGGTTGGTTAGGTTCGGTCATATATCTACGTTAATTTTAACTCCAATAAAAAAAAATTGACCTCATACATAATGAAATGGGTAGCTTTATCATTTCATAAGAAAAAAATTAGAGAAAATATATTAATTCATGAAAACTTGGCTTATTAGGCAAATCGGGCCTTGTATAGTAGGCTGAGAAGTGCGTTCTGGCTATTAGGTACGACATATATATATATATATATATATATATATATATATATGTCGTACCTAGTAGCCAGAACTCACTTCTCAGCCTACTATTCATGGCCCGATTTGCCTAATAAGCCAAGTTTTCCTGAATTAATATATTTACTATAATTTTTGTATTATGAAATGATAAAGCAACCCTTTTCTCTATGTATGAGGTCAATTTTTTTTTATTGGAGTTAAAATTAACGTAGATATATGACCGAACCTAACCAACCCTACCTAACCTAACCTAACCTATATTTATAGGTAAGGTTAGGTTAGGTAGCCAAAAAAAGCTAGGTTAGGTTAGGTAGCCAAAAAAAGCTAGGTTAGGTTAGGTTAGGTAGGTTAGGTAGACGAAAAAACATTAATTCATGAAAACTTGGCTTATTAGGCAAATCGGGCCTTGAATAGTAGGCTGAGAAGTGCGTTCTGGCTATTAGGTACGACATATATATATATATATATATATATATATATATATATATATATATATATATATATATATATATATATATATATATATATATATATATATACTTTTAGCAGAAAATACGAAAATACGAAAATCTAGAATGCAATATAAGTATGTAATGAAATAACGAGTGATGCCAACCCCAGAGGGCCAGGAACCTTGAGTGGAAGCCTTGTTTTTCGTCAGTACCATCAGATAACGACAACGGGTTTGCAGATGGCATCAGCGAACCGACGGAGGTGGTGACAGATGAAACTCAACAGATGGTTCTTCCCGGTTCTCCTGACATGGCAGAGGGTGAAGGAACTCATCAATATTCATCCTGGTGTCACGTGATTGATGGTGTGCTGCAGAGGGTGTTGGGAACGGTGGCTCGGGGGGGTAGTGATGGTGGTGACGGTGGCTGGGGGATAGTGATGGTGGTGACGGTGGCTGGGGGATAGTGTTGATGGTGACGGTGGCTGGAGGATAGTGATGATGGTGACGGTGGCTGGGGGATAGTGTTGATGGTGGCTGTAGCTGGCGGATAGTGATGATGGTGGCTGGGGGATAGTGATGATGGTGACGGTGGCTGGGGGATAGTGTTGATGGTGGCTGTAGCTGGCGGATAGTGATGATGGTGGCTGGGGGATAGTGATGATGGTGACGGTGGCTGGGGGATAGTGTTGATGGTGGCTGGGGGATAGTGATGATGGTGACGGCGGCTGGGGGATAGTGTTGATGGTGGCTGGGGGATAGTGATGATGGTGGCTGGAGGATAGTGATGATGGTGACGGTGGCTGGGGGATAGTGTTGATGGTGGCTGGGGGATAGTGATGATGGTGGCTGGAGGATAGTGATGATGGTGACGGTGGCTGGGGGATAGTGTTGATGGTGGCTGGAGGATAGTGATGATGGTGACGGTGGCTGGGGGATAGTGTTGATGGTGGCTGGGGGATAGTGATGATGGTGGCTGGAGGATAGTGATGATGGTGACGGTGGCTGGGGGATAGTGATGATGGTGACGATCTACATCATCAGGTAAGGTAAACTCCTAGAGATACTCATAACCTGGAGAGCAAGGATGCGTGGAAGCTACACAATCGGATAAAATAAATAGATGTATAAAATTTATCTTCATTAAAAATATGTAAAAATGTACCAATATTAATATTGAGAAAATTATTCTTTTAACTTCATCCACAAATTTAAAATGCGTGATATTAGAAATTCCGGTCGAGTCAAAATCGGGGCCCATTAGCTGAAGCTCGAGCCTGCTCACACAACTTGATGAGCACACATTCACGCTTTATCTCTCCCTCTCTCTCTCTCTCTCTCTCTCTCTCTCTCTCTCTCTCTCTCTCTCTCTCTCTCTCTCTCTCTCTCTCTCTCTCTCTCTCTCTCTCTCTCTCAATACAAGTAAGTTTAAAGTAAAAGGGAAAGGAACTAGGAGGCCAGACACTGGATACCGAATGGGAGATGAAGTCCTTCACGAAACGGACAGAGAGAAAGATCTAGGAGTTGATATCACACCAAACCTGTCTCCTGAAGCCCACAACAAAAGAATAACATCAGTGGCGTATGCGAGGCTGGCTAACATCAGAACTGCCTTCAGGAATCTGTGTAAGGAATCCTTCAGAACCTTGTATACCACATATGTAAGACCAATCCTGGAGTATGCGGCCCCAGCATGGAGCCCGTACCTTGTCAAGCACAAGGCGAAGCTTGAAAAAGTTCAGAGATATGCCACTAGGCTTGTCCCAGAACTAAGAGGCATGAGTTAATAAAGGCTGCGTGAACTGCACCTCACGTCGCTGGAAGACAGAAGAGTAAGGGGAGACATGATCACTACATACAAAATTCTCAGTGGAATTGACAGGGTAGACAAGGATGGACTATTTAACAAGGGTGGCACACGCACAAGGGGACGCGGGTGAAAGCTGAGTACCCAAATGAGCCATTGAGACACTAGAATGAACTTTTTTTCAGTGTCATAGTTAATAAATGTTATGCATTAGGAAGTGATGTGGTGGAGGCTGACTCCATACACATCTTCAAGAGTAGATATGATAGAGCCCAGTAGGCTCATGAACCTGTACACCAGTTGATTGACGGTTGAGAAACGGGACCAAAGAGCCAGAGCTCAACCCCCGCAAGCACAACTAGGTGAGTACACAAACACGCGCATTACACAAGAGCCCCGGTTTCCTGTCCAAGTTGATGCCACTAGAGAGATGGTGGCCTTCAGGTAAACTCAGGTAAAGTATACATCGCGGCCAAGAAGACAGCGATCGAGATTCCCAGTCCACGACCGGCCGAAGCTGAAACAAATGAGCATAGTTTCTTTCACCTAGTGCCTCCGTTCACCTAGCAGCAAAAAAGATTCCTGGGAGCTAGTCAACTGTTGTGGGCTGCATCTTGGGGATGTTTGAGAGAAGGAGAGAGAAATACGCAGTAGATACGGTAGAGAGAAATAGGTCGGGAGTCGGTACATTAGACAACCGACGGTTTGAAAAGTGTGCGGGACCCAAGAGCTAAGAGCTCGATCCTGTAGGCACAAATAAGACACACTCCCAATTATATTATATCTAAGTCGCCTCTAAAGAGTCCTCATCTCCCCTCCTGGAGAGTCTAAAGACGTTAATACATTGTTAAGAAATTGTTCCAGCCTTCCTCTACTGCTAGAAATGATCGCGTTTAGAAAATTTGGTTAAAGCAAGATTTATCTCAATTTACCCTTAGAGCCACTACCAGTCTAGTGGTTTCGACGAGGACAGGACGCCGGCGGCTTGTCTAGGGTTCCCCCCATTTGTCCTGGTGATTTTAATTGAGCTGGATTTTGAAATTCAGCTTAAGTTTAAAGGAAGAAAAAAATTAGTTATAAGACGTCTGGTTTTCTTATAATCCCAAGGTCTATTACTGCATGAGCAGACACTACACACCACACAAAATAGTAATAAATTATGATTGTAATGTATTTTTTTATTTAGTTTTTTTTACACAACCTAATAATAAAATCTTGACAATCATTCTCAGAAGAAAGCCCCGGGTGCCTTGGCTTCTTACATTTTCTATGAAACATCAAGCATTGCATCATAGAAAATATAATTCGTTGATTTCTTGGATAACTGGAGAAATATTACTGGCGAACACGAATCAAGCAACATTAGAAATTTAAGAAATATTAAGGTAACAGCTGAATTATCCAGAAAACATCTACCCACTCCCAGACGGCTACTAGTAAACCATCATTGCCTAAACCTCTGAATAATACCAAAGGAATGAACAGGACGCATCACCCACGCTAACGCAATACTCCCCATTTTTTTGCTTAATACCACAAATCTTCTCTGGAATTGGTGTCACGTGTACAAGAAATGTTGCTGACATTTTCATATTTGGCATCACGAAGCCTCAGTGTCTATTATTGACCTCATTAAAGGTCTCTTGCTGTGGTGATGCAAAAGGTCACAGGATTTTTCCAGAGTAACGATGCCTTCGCAAATCTTCTTATAGCTGATGTTAGACCTTGATCTGGAATGGGATTCACCTCTTTCTACATGTAAGATCACAAATGGAGTTTGAATCTTGTTATTGTCAGAAAGACATTGAATGTTTTTCTCAGGATGCATATATAATCCAAATCTCCAATTCTGACATTTAAGTTTCTTTCGATTGATCGGTATAAATGTCGGGTGTTCTAACATACCCAATTGTGAACGTCCGAACTTTTGCCGACCAGAAGCTAAGAACTTATTTCAGCTTTCGAATATATACTAAAATTTAATTTCTTAACATTTCCTCTTCAACTCTACCGGCCTAATTAAGTGGCCAAAAAAAAATCTCAACCACCGTATTAAGCCACGTCCGTCTGAGTCTCCGAGACCCCCAACAAGCTAAGCAATTTGAGGATCGCAACTTAGCAATGTAATAAAGTCGTCTGCTGAGCCACTTTCACCACCAGCGGCCGCGGAGATAACCAAGTCGACACACGAGGTACAATCTTCGACGTCGCCTTGCTAGTTCAGGTTATAAATACATGCTGTTAAATGCTTCATCTTGCCTGGGGCTATGAATGTGTTGAAGAGGTGTGTGTGTGTGTGTGTGTGTGTGTGTGTGTGTGTGTGTGTGTGTGTGTGTGTGTGTGTGTGTGTGTGTGTGTGTGTGTGTGTGTGTGTGGAGAAGGAGGGAGGGAGGTACAGTGTTGAGAGTCTGGGTAATTAGACTAAGAGAAGGGAGACGGGAAAGGTGGTACTGCTGATCTTGACGGTGATGGCAACAGTGACAAAAGTTCAGCAAGTAATATTAGTTCCAGTATCTAGCTCCCTGCACCTCGTCCCCAACTAGGAACACACGCACACACACACACACACACACACACACACACACACACACACACACACACACACACACACACACACACACACACACACACACACACACGAGCCTCAGATGGTCTAGTTGATCATACAAAAACAACACAAGGCCACCTAAATGTCACAAATTCACCTTCATTTTCGTTGCTTACGGTAGTGGGGTCGTTTTTGCCGTCCGGGGTGTGGTTGAGCAGACGAGTCCTGACTGTTTTTTGTGAGCAAGATGGGGGAGAACCGGGACACATGCGGAAGGAGGTCGTGCCCTACTTCGTCTTTAGTTCGTTCTGCTCGGTTTGTTGTCTTGGTCCGGTTCGTTCCGCCCAGTTGGGTCTCCTGATTTGGTCTCCCTGTTCTCCTAATCTAGAAATTCGTTCTTGCAGATTTTTTCGGCCCGGCTTGATCTACCTCCGTCGTTCTGTCCGGTTCATTGTAGCTGTCCCTTCTGCCTCGATCGATCTATAAGTTTGTTCAATCTGTTCATTCGATCCGGTACGATCTACTGATTCGTCCATCCTGTTCGTTCAACTCCGTTCGCTCCTCTTCTTTAAAAGGAGACTGCGGCTCAACTTCGTTGTGGCTCGAGGCGGTCTTCCAGTGCTCTTCTACGCAGCATAATCTTCCTTTCGCTGCTGGAAGCAATACATGGTACATCTATGCCCGGTTAAGCTAAACCAGTCTAGATCTAGAACCGGTTAAGCCAGATACCTTCACCGTTTTCTCACCTCTCGAAGAGGTACGTCCCCAAGTGCACCAGTTAGGTGACAGAGCAATATTAAAGTTTAATATATAGATATACTTGTAGTAATACTGCTGGGGTTTCACCGTGTCTTGTAGACTACCTGTCGGCTAAAATCAGCTTCCCAGAAGGAATTGTAGGTAAAATTTCTAAAAATGTGTTGACGTTATCGAGAGACTTCTAAAATGTCTTTAAAGTTCCGATATTATTTTCATGTTGCACGCATGGGCCAAATTGCGTTCTAGATAATATACCTGTATAAATAATGCAAATTGTGTTACAGAACATTACATATCAGCAATTCTGTAGTGGTTGGAATAATCTCAAAGGGAGGCTTTTCTCTATCAAGAGCCTCGTATTAGCAAGTTGATAGTTAATTGCGTATATCATTATAGTGTGTAAACTAATCATTTACACATTTTAAAATCTATCATTTCTGCTCTTGTGCGGTTATAATTGCACTTGCATGTAAGTTTTCACTGAGGTATTGAAACATCATTTGCGTCTCTTATCAAATACAACATGAGCGTTCTTCGCTTACACGGGTTTTCAGGCGTTTATTCCACAATTTATTTTACAATTGTGAAGCCATATAGCAACTTGACATTCTCTAAGCAGAAGGGAAGTGAAACCTAAATAACTATACACTAATATATAGTCCATACGGGCAGATTAATTGGGCTCTGCATTCCCATTGGTTTGGCGGGGTATCAACTAACAGTTCTCTCTTGGCTGCGCTGAAGGAGGAACAACCCCTAGTCGAGCTGACTATTGATTATTGATGAGTACATCTTTATATCTTTGATGTAAAGGACTTCTGCTAGATCAAATCTCTTATTATCCCCATAGCTGTTATTTTGGTGTTGCAGGCCAGGATCTGTTTGGTGATGGCCTGGATGTGTGTTGATATTATGGGGTCTTTAATGGAGCCTTGTTTTTGCATGATTAGGAGCCTTAAGAGCAATATTGTCGTCTTGCCTATACATTGCGAGCGTTTCGGCTGGCAGTCTGCAAAGGAGCATGTATCTCCTGAGAGACATAGATATCACTTGATCTCTTCCAGTATGTTGCGTGTAATAAATGGTCAGCTGTATTATCTTCAGGGATGGTAGGACTCTTGCTTTTGTCACGTATGTCCTCTAGAACTCTTTCCTCTCTTGAGAGCCAAAAGTAGCCCCTGAAATAGTTTTACCCGTGGGGCCAAGTTCTGTGATGGTGATGTCATCTGTGGCAACATGGCGGTTCACCTTCCTTTTGATAACCTCTTCCACACATCCATTAGCGTATCCGCTGTTGACAAGGACTTGCCTCACTCTCTTGAGTTCCTCGTCAACCAAGTTCCATCTGGAGCTGTGAGAAAAAAGCACGGTTGATGCAGGCATCAACCAGTCCCATCTTCTCATCTCTACGTATTCTGAAGTTTGAGAATGTTCCTCTTGTATCTCTTGATGTGCTTTCAATACCATTTTTAAGCTATATGAATGAAGCTGGTGAGTTCCCCATGCTTTGTTAAGCAGGTTTGAACGTTTGAACAACAATCCATCCTTAAAACACTGACCTAAATCCACGGTAATGAATTGAAAACTGTTTACACAGTTCTGGCTGAGACTTGCAACTAATTTTGCTTAAACATTACTCATAGAGTTGTTGTTCGTTTTAGATTTAGCTACTCAGAACGAAGTGTCCATGTAGCACGGGCTATGGTGAGCCCGTAAACTCATAGTGATTTGCTCACTTTATATATTCCAAGTGCATCTCTTTAAATGCTTCCCTACGTACTTTATATATACTAATAACAATCCACTTCGCCTCAACACCTAACTAAACCTACTCTAGGCCTAATATTACTAATAGATAAAATACATAATAATATTAATTATATGTATCGGGTACCACCTCTGGTGTAATTGTAGGGACCCATAGCCTCGGAGAAGAGAATAAAGAGGATTCGGAGAAAAACTTTCCGTTTAACTCTAAATACGTAGGAGTATTCGCTTCTCCTACCACCCCTTTTTTTAATATTTATGTTGTATACTTTATTATACAAGGATACATTATATTAAAGAAAAGCCAGTTTTCATTACACGGTATGGATAAAATTGCTAACTCGCCTTTGGGGATGGTTGAAGCTTGCAGAGAATAAACTGAGGATGGTTAACTGAGGATGCAACCCGCCTCCAGGTTATGCTCGTCCAAGCTCCACACGACCCCAAAATCATATTCATAAATGTTAATTTATTGTGTAATATAAAATCATATATATACTTTATATTCAATTAAAAATTTATATTTGTTTATATTAGCTTTTTGTATAGTTGTGTATAGGTTTGGTATTTTAGCTGTGTTGGCAAGTGTATATTACGTGGATGAGATACTTATTTTTCTTTTTGTTCCAGGTAGCAAATCTTTAACAACAACAACTTTTTTTTGGTCCACGGGAGACATGTCCCGTCACGCAGGGTGCAGTCGCACCTCCACAGATCTCCAGTATCATCTATTGATACTGGTAATGGGTCAAAAGGGCCACCACTTACGGGCTATTCATGCCCGTGCCACCTTTTGGGTGGCTTAATCTTCATCAATCAATCAATACTGAGAGAGGAAACGGGTTTACCATAGCCCGTGCTGCTTGGAACTTTTTGTGCCGAGTAGCTGAATCTAAAACAACAACTGAGAGAGAGGTGTGCTTCCAGTATGAAAATTAACAAAAGCACAGTTTTAGAAAAGTTGTAACGTAAGCAGCTGCCAGTCGTCTGTCAAGTGTTTTTCATTCACAAACAGGTGACTGGGTTAACGAACATTTGACCTTTGTTGATGAGGACGGGCTGCCTGATTATTATTTTTACTTTTTTTTATACGCAGGTGGGTACAATAACAGACGACTGCTGACTCCTGTTAGCAGGTTGAGAGCCGCAGACTGTTGAATCTCCAGTGTCTGAAAAGGACTGGTGGTCTATATATATATATATATATATATATATATATATATATATATATATATATATATATATATATATATATATATATATATATATATATATATATATATTATGTTTTATGCATCTTACTAATCTCTAGTTGGTTGCCTGTCCGTCAGACTAGGTGTCTCTGCCTTCGTGCCTGTCTGTATCTCACTATCTGCCTGTCAGTCGGTCTGTCTCAGTATCTGCGTTTCTTTCTGTTTCTGCTTGTCCGCCTAACTCTGCTAACGTGTCATTTCTGCCTGTCTCACTCTCTCTGCCTGGGTATCAAGCTCAGCTTCTCTCTCTCTCTCTCTCTCTCTCTCTCTCTCTCTCTCTCTCTCTCTCTCTCTCTCTCTCTCTCTCTCTCTCTCTCTCCCTCTCTCTCTCTCTCTCTCTCTCTCTCTCTCTCTCTCTCTCTCTCTCTGCTTGCCTGTCTGCCCAGGTATCGGACACAGCGACGGAGAATTGTAGTTCTGTTCGGTTTCAAAATTTCGGTTAATTTTGCATAATAACTACTGAGAAAGTTCCACTAAATTTTGGTTCCTCAATAAAGTGCCAAATACGCGTTAAGTGTGTTGCTGAGTACAGTGCAGGTTATGGTAGAGCAATAGTTTAAAATTCATCTATTCGAAAAAGTCGTACAGCCGAGCTAGTGGCGTCTGAACTGTGATTCGTGCTTCGTAGTACTCCAAACCTTCATTTAAATTTCAAAATCGCCTTATTTCACAGTACATGTTTTTTTTAGCTAGTGTTTACATACAAATTCTCGTTCTGAATTCCAAAACAATGTTAATATGTCTTCGGCATTGCGTAAATTGAGAAGTATAGTGGTAATAAAAATAATAATAATAAAAATTAAAAAAAATGCATAACACGGTTAAGTGGTTAAATAGTTCTTACAGAAAATGTATATTTAATAAAGGCCTTTATTACACAAAGTGTGAAATAAAATCGACAAGCACAAGAAAAAATATCTAAAGAAGCATAAATAAGAACAAAAGATCATCTTCTCCAATAAGTAAAATATATAACCCCCCAAAAAATGGATGGAAAGAAAAAATACAATATCAAAAGAAGAACAATATAATAACACACACAGATAACCAGTTCCGATGCAAGAAAATATATTGCATAAAACATCGATCCGGATCCAAGAACGGTCGAGAGGATACGGCAGGCCACATAATTAAGTGTCCGCATCACACAAAAAAGAAAACAGAGAGAGAGAGAGAATGGGCGAACGCGAGATGGTTCTAACATAGGGCAACAAATATACTCTTAAACGAGCGTATATCCTGCTAGCGGCCACATTTATGTTCGCGGTAATGGCCTCTTAAATGTTTAACATTTTGTTGTATAAGGAAGGGAAGCGACGCTGAAGGCTTACTGGTCTGAGAACGATGGGGATATTAGGTGGGAGTGTTGTCACACTTTGTGTACTGGGGTGCTCGTGACGTCACACTTTGTGTACCGGGGTGCTCGTGACGTCACACTTTGTGTACTGGGGTGCTAGTGGTGTCACACTTTGTGTACTGGGATGCTAGTGGTGTCACACTTTGTGTACTGGGGTGCTCGTGACGTCACACTTTGTGTACCGGGGTGCTCGTGACGTCACACTTTGTGTACTGGGGTGCTCGTGACGTCACACTTTGTGTACCGGGGTGCTCGTGACGTCACACTTTGTGTACTGGGGTGATAGTGGTGTCACACTTTGTGTACTGGGGTGATAGTGGTGTCACACTTTGTGATTATATATAGGTGAGATATATATACCACTTTCTAGGTACAGTATATATATTGGAGGTACCACCTCTGGTTGCGTTTGCAGGGACCTTTCGACCTCAAAGAAGACGATATGCAGCATCCGGGGAAGCCTTGTGGGGCACCTGCGAACACACGCACATTGTCTTCTATATATATATATATATATATATATATATATATATATATATATATATATATATATATATATATATATATATATATATATATAATACTGGTATTTATACACCTATATCAACCACGTCCTCGTGCTCCTAACCAGAAAGCAATCAAAATACGAAAAACATAAACAAGATTGACCAATTATATCTTACACACACACACACACACACACACACACACACACACACACACACACACACAGTCCTGGTTTTTGCTTGTGTCCAATTTGTTGTAATCGTCTCGTTCGTAAAGGACAAATTGGGCCATAAAAATAACTTTGATATACAGTAGTACCCAAAAGATTAACTAGTATTTGTGCTTCCTAATTGAAGATAGCCAAATTTGAATCAGTCGTTTGGTTAGATAGTTGAGGTGGGTGATGAATTAGGCTACCACACGGGCCTGTCTGGTTGGTTGTCTAGGTTCAGCATCAAGGAGCCTTTTTTTAATTATAATATTATAAAAAAGGCCTCCGTGATATAGTAGCGTATTTCGTAGCTTTTGTTCTTGTATTTAAGTATTTATTCGTTTGTGTAGACTTTAAGGTCGAGCGTTAACTCTTGGGCCCGTGCGGGCGTGGTCCATGTTCTGCCTAATGATTATTTCGAAAATTATGTGTACGTGTATGATCTTGTATGTGGCGATTATGTCTCTTCTTCATTCCAGCGTGAGCATTCCCAATACTTTCGAAATTTCTGTATACCGTCACATCAACAATGGGCTCGAGACTGATCACAAATAGTCTCTAAATTAAGCAGCTGAGATATGCAGAGCGCTGATGTTATAACTGATGTGATTATCCCGCACACCGCCCCAGTGGGCAGCGGATGACCAAACCACAACTCAGAAGTTGGAGAAGCGGCGAAATTGAAATTGAAATTGAAATAAGTTTATTGAGGTAAAATACGCACAAAGGGATGAGGTAGCTCAAGCTATTCTCATCCCGTTCAGTACATCGTGTTAATACATACATAGACACACATCACAAACAATAAACGTATTACCAAACATTCTGAGAGATAAACATATACATTTCCTGAGAAGCGGCGACGTTTTGGTCCGTTCTGGACCATTATACATTCCTTAACGTGGGATTTATTCACGTTGAATTCCGTTTACCAAGTTTTGCTTCAAACACTTATGATGTCCAGGTGGTCTTGTAGGGCATGACAATCGTCTAAGTTTATTAACTTCTCGAGGAGCTTAGCATCACCAGCAAACATGTTCATATATAGTTATGTAACCGTGGTGCAGTGGTACAGCACTCGCCCGGCGTTTCGCGAGCGCTTTGGCGTGGGTTCATATTCTGGCCGGGAGGATTGATTCCGCGTCAATCCTTAACTGTAGCCTCTGCTCACCCAACAGTAAAATGGGTACCTGGTTGTTAAACGATTTGGCGGGTCGTATTCCGGGGAAAACAAGAATTAAGAACTTGCCCGAAACGCTATGCGTCCTGGTGGCTGTACAAGAATGTAAGAACTCTTGTATAAAAAAATATAAAAAAAATAAGAAATCTCGTCTGAGCATCACTATACATGTGTGTGTGAAAAACAAATTGTGTTTAACACATTTTCCCACATACCTTGAAGCAGTAGCCAGCCTCGCAGATCAAGGATAACGCTGGACTAGAAGACAATTTGTTTTTAATTTACTGTGAGAGAAATTAGGGGTCTTCTTCGCCATATTTAGTGTTTGCGTGAGGTTGGTGAGCCAGTGGCGGGGGAAACTTGTTACCCAGATCCCGCTCAAGAAGTTCGCTCATGTTAAAAGAACGTTAAATAAAAGAATATCCGGGTTGGAGAAACTTGCATTTAGAAAAATCAGTTCCACTCGAAACATGACAATAAATCAGCGAACTTGAGTAATGATGCGGGAACACAGGGAGAGTGACGACGGACCTAAGGAACAACCATTTACTGATGGAAGCTATCAAGTTTTTTTTTTTTTTAGTTTTTTTTTTTTTAGTTTTTTTTTACCAGATACTTGGCTAAGCATTTAATAATTGTAATAATACATTGTGTTTGAGGGCAGGCAGCCAGTATATATAAACTCTTGGCTCCTCCCCCCCCCCCTCCCCCACACGAACATCGAATTACCGACCCGTCGAATTCGATAATTCGACGAATTACTGAATCGTCGAATTACCGACGAGAGTTACATCCTTCGTCCAGGATGGAACCCCACATCAAGCTGACTAACTCTTCTGTACACATAGGTACACATGGGTACACATGGGTACACATGGGTACACATGGAAGACTAGCAAGGAAATTACAGGAAAGTGGAATAAATGGTTGAATACTAGAATGGATCAAACAATATTTAAAACAAAGACAGCAAAGGGTCACCGTACAAGGAAATGATTGTGACTGGAGAAATGTCGTGAGTAGGGTACCGCAAGGTTCCATTTTGGGGCCAACTTCTTTTGTCATGTAGATTAATGGCATAGATGAAATTATTACAAACCACATCATAAAATTTGCAGATGACACTGAGATTTATGATAAAGTGGGAAGTGAAAATGATAATGGATAAAGTGGGAAGTGAAAATGATAATGAGGCCTTATACAAAGAGATCTACATGGAAGCCACAAATGGTCGGAAGATTAGTAAATGCTTTTTAATATTGGAAAATGCAAGACCTGGCATGTGGGTCATACCAATTCACGTCACAACTACCAAATCAACAACATTACTTTGCAGCAGTTTGATGAAGAAAGAGGTCATTGGAGTCAGTATTCCACCAATCACTGAAAGTTGCACAAGTGGGAGCTCAGTAAAAAAAAAAATATCCTAGGAATAGTCAAACGAAACTTTGACTTCAAAGAAAAGAAAGTAGTTATTAAACTGCATAAATCTGTGGTGCGTCCCCACTTGGATTGTTGCATCCAAGCATGGAGACTTCACCTTCAGGAAGACATATCTGCTTCAGAGAAGGTTCAACACTGGGAAACAAAAATAATTCCTGAACTAAGTCGACTTTCATACCAGAGACGATTGATTAGGGGGGGGGTTAGAAATAGCCTAAGCTACTCTATCCCTTTGAGATAATTTTCTTGTCTCAATAAACATACATGAACTTAAACTTGAGGGACACAGGGTTAACAACATTGCAAACCAAATATGATAGGGCTGATCTCATCGAAACTTTAAAATACTGCATTCTTTCTAAAATCAGATATTATGTTCCTCGCCCTGCCCTGGTGACGCTCTATTACTTCCTCATCTATCCTTACCTCAATTATGGTATTTGTGCTTGGGGTTCTACACCCTATACTACACAAAATCATTTACGTCCTCTAATTACTCAACACAAAGCTGCTATTAGAACAATATCTAACTTTGGCCCCAGACAGCACTCGGTACCCTTACACAAATCTTTGAATATGTTAGATATTAAGTCACTGCACATTCTCTCATGTGTACTCTATATATTTAAAACTCTTAACTGCAATGTCAATCTTGACCTTAAAAGTTTCCTTGAATGTTGTAACAGAACCCATGGGCACCACACCAGAAACAAATATCTACCAATCCTTGTAAAAATTTATTGTATGTATGTACCTTACCTAAATAAAATTGTATTGTATTGTATCTATTTGATATTCCAAAGTGCGCCTTAATCAAACTAGAAATGCTCTACAACTTAAGGGACCCAGAATGTGGAATGACTTCCCTAATCGTGTCAAAGGCTGTACGCCTCTCAACCAGTTTAAGAGTAGAACAATCGTGTCAAAAGCTGTACCCCTCTCAAACAGTTTAAGAGTAGAACTAAGTTCTACCTAATTAACTCCATGTAACCTACCTTACCCCCTAAATGTCAACCCATGTCTTGCTATTCTAAACAATTCTGTTTGTTGACCAACTTGTACAATTGCTGATATTTGCCATGTTCCCCCCTCCCTTTTTTTAATTTTTTATTCTTTTTTTCAACACAATTTATACTTTACTCCCAATTACTATTATATTAAGTTTAGTCTAAGTGTTTTCCTCCACACCTTGCCCGAAACACTATGCGTATTAGTGGCTTTAGGTATGTACAAGCTCTATAAATCCAACAGTATGTTTGTAACTCTGCATCTATGTACTTACTTTTCCTAAATAAAATATTATTATTATTATTATTATTATTATTAGTATTATTATTATTATTATTATTATTATTATTATTATTATTATTATTATTATTATTATTATTATTACTGAACAATTTGGAGGAAATTGATCCAGATCACTTCTTCAAAAGGTCTGATGTAACACAAAAAAGGAGCATTGGTTTCAATCCCAACAAGCCACAATGCAGGACAGAAAACAGAAAATGTTTTTTTTCACACCGCCTACCCGCCGAAGCAGTAAATGCCAAAACACTGCTGAATTTCAAAAGCCATCTCGATAAAATCAGAAAAAATGTGGGGACCTTTGACAAGTCGCCGGCTTCCTATCCTCGTCGAGGACACTAGAAAGATAGTGCCTCTCAGATAAATTCGGGTAAATATTCACAGGCTTCCTGTCCCCAATAAAAACAAATTAATTTGGTTGAGTTCGTGTAGTGTTCTTATTTTTATTTGAGTTAGTGTTAAATTTTATATTCGTTTTCTGTTAATAAATAATATGAGAGAACTTTGGTTTCCTTTTGTCAGAGACGGGAGACTTATCGAGGTTCTCGCAGGCCTGTGGTTTATTTATTCCTGCCGTCACGTTCCTGAAGACACCCTCATAAATACTGTCAAGCAGTATCCTCCCAGCGATAAGCAGCTTGACGATTAAAAGCGACCTCAGAACACTGAAAAGATTTACTGAACAAAAAATTGTTACCACTTACGAGCTATTCATGCTCGTGCCACCTCTTGGGTAGCTTAATCTTTATCGATCAATCAATCTTCAATTATATGCTGAAGGAGGAACTAGGAGAGTCTCATGTTATGTCAAAAGTACCATACCTGCTGAGATAATTGGAATCCCTCAGAGATATAGACGTATTGAAAGTATTAGTTTGCAGGATACAATTACAAGACCGAGAGTTAAATTTCATTAATCTATACATCTCTGATAGCTCCCTTGATTTAAGATACTTGCCAGATTCCTTCTTTTCTAAATATACACTAGTGGTAGGTGATTTTTATGCCAGACATCCAGCTTTTGGATCAAAGGGTTGCATGATCAAGGAATGGTTGCAGATGGTACCAGTTTTTGCAGGAACATGTTATTCAACTACTGGCCGACCCCTCTCCTACTCATCTGCGGGGAAGGAGATTAGATTATGCTTGTTTGATAAATGCTCAGGGCATAGAGGGGAATTGTCTTACTGTGGATGAAACGTTAAGTGATCATTTTGCATTACAAATACAGCTTAAACTAGATAAAGTGGTAAGACACTCGCCTGGCGTTCCGCGAGCGCTATGTCATGGGTTCGTATCCTGGCCGAGGAGGATTTACTGGGCGCAATTCCTTAACTGTAGCCTCTGTTTAACTCAACAGTAAAATGTGTACTTGGATGAAAAAACGATTCTTCGCGGCAGGGGATCGTATTCCAGGGACCTGCCCGAAACGCTACGCGTACTAGTGGCTGCACAAGAATGTAACAACTCTTGTATATACAGTATCTCAAAAAAAAAATTAAAAAATAAAAGGAATGCCTGCCTTCAGAGGAAAAGGTTAGTTTAGTGAGGGAAAATTAAGGGGTCTTGTTGGTCATATTAAATCTTGGTATGATACTTATAAGCCAGTTTTCGGCAGAAGCATTTTATGAAGATCTAGTTAAGGAGGTAGATGTATTTAATGCAACATTGAACAGAAGAACCTCTAGTATAAAAAAGCATCCCCCGATAACAGAAAATAATACACAGGACAAGACGCTTAAGGGGTCGACATTAACAATGAGAAGAGCTCACAGGGATTGGTATAGGAAATACTTTACTGGCAGTTGCTAGGCTGTGTGGGGAGAAAAGAAAGGAAATTAGGAGCAAGTATTGGCAGGAGTTTCCAGAGAAAGTTGGGAGTATATGATCATCCCTATCCCTAATGCCAATGGAGAGTACAGACCTGCACATGTCCTTAACCTCATGTTTTTGTAAAATGATGGAGAGGATAATTTTAAATACTTTTATATATAATAGGCGATCAGCTGTCTAGTAATTTGTTCGGGTTCCTCAGAGGCAAAAGTACCTCTACCTGTATTATTAAATGCCTAGCTAATAATAATGATTACTATAGAATTTTTATTGATTTACAAGGAGCTTTTGATAAAGCCAACAAAGAGGTTATCTTATATGAATTAGCATTTTTGCCGGGGCAGGAAGACCACTAGCGATGGCTAGTTTATTGTGCACCCCATACTCATCCTGTGAATGGCAGTTTATTATGTATTATATACTCATCTTGTGAGTGGTAGTTTATTGTGCATCCCATATTCATTGAGTACTCATAGTGTGTAAAAACTTGAAAATCAAGGTGCATACACATAGAATAACTCTCAGTAGATCAACCAATTGGCTAGTCATTCCAGACTCCAGGGAGGGAATAGATCTTTATTGTCAAAATAAATTCCCAGCATGAAGATATAATAGAATGCATCACCATGTTGGTTTGGTGCTCAAATACTTATTAACCACAGGAGAGTTATTAAGGTCATCATACTAGCTCATTGACCAGCTAAACTATACTTGAGCTCTGAGAATAGTTGAGGGCTAAAGTAAACTCAATGTATATAGACTGAGAAATGGGGTTCACCTGTTAAGTGTATACTGTACATCCCTGTCACTACATAGTTTACCAAATCAATTACAAGCCTGGATATATTACAGTATATACAAAGAGACTGAATGCACTTTTATTAAACACTATTCACATTGCAACCATACCAACAAAATTCAAATTTTAATGTAAAATTAGTACAGAACAAAAGTTCGACTTCCTTGGCATCCAAATTTTAAAACGTACATTAAAACTTTGTTATTAACAGAATATATTATCCAACAAACACTGCTTCTCTACAATAAATAAGAAGCTACACAGATCATACTACATAAAACACTAGAAATGACAAATGAAAACTCTCCCTTAAATACAACTGACCAAAAAGTGTAAAAATACAATATCCCAAACAGTGCCTTTGAAATAAAATAACAGGGGGGGGAATTGGATACCATCAACATGTATTTAGAAGAATACACAAAAGTCAAAGTTAATCAGTTAATAATCAGTATTTCATTATAAAAGCAAGAATCCAACCTAAGAATTTTTACTTATTCATTTGGCAAGACAACAATTAAATTTACACTTAAATGAATCCATTATAACTCCTCTGCATACCACAGGAGAAAATCTTGTAGACATGTTACTATAACTGCTTCTTTAATCTAAGAGTTATTTAAAATTGGTGTTACATTGCTATTATTGGACTAGTCTCATTCATTTGACTTAAATACTCATTTTAAAAAATTAATTATTCAACAATTAAAATAGTTCTCTAAATTTTTACATACATTTCCTGCACAGCTACTACACCGCAGTAAAACCATCCATACATTATAACTTTTTAAATATATCTTTATTTCAATCTTTAACTGTACAGTACTGTATTTTTTATGATAGGTTGTTCTTGACATAATATTACACTTTATTTTAAATTTTATTGTAATTGCCCTTGAACAATAAGTTAAAAAAGTTAAAAAATAAGTTCAAGTTCAAGCATGAGCTCAAAAAAATACAAATTTCAAGTATGTAATTACCAAATGAATACCAATAACAACATCACAGGATTTGAAATACATTTTATTCTATCAGCAGGGATCTCCAGTCCCTCATTTATTCTATTAGCAGGGCTCTCCAGCCCATCATTTATTCTATCAGCAGGGCTCTCCAGCCCATCATTTATTCTATCAGAAGGGCTCTCCAGTCCATCATTTATTCTATCAGCAGGGCTCTCCAGTCCATCATTTGTTCAATCAGCAGGGCTCTCCAGTCCCTCATTTATTCTATCAGCAGGGCTTTCCAGCCCATCATTTACAACATTAAATGTTTCACTGTTTGAGCAGAAAAAACTAGACCAAATTTAAAAGGGAAATTCTTAACAGGGCATTTTTTTCTTTAGGCATAAAAATGCTCTTTTGTTGTAATAAAATATTACAAACTTGATATCTATAAAAGTGTAAAGTTTACAACTTTAAAAATTATTGGTATAAAAAAAAAGTGCATCAATGAAAATATTAAGGCATCTTGGCTATGACATGTAAAATGTAACTGGGTGTATAGAGTTCACAAAGAAATATACCTGTTCAACCAAGCAAATGTTCTCAAAGGGTAATATTAAGCATGGGAGTATCATATAATGTACCATGAGTAAATGGATTAATAATGATGTATGGCAAGGAAGTGTAATGTGTGGTGGCAAGAGTAAGGTCAACTTCTAAGGATACAGTTGAGTCAGCAGACTCATGACAGAACAAATTAATAGGTCTGGTTAGGTACCCTATGCTAGTTACTTGAATATCTGACGAAATCGAGCAGAGGTTCAGTAGGAGCAGAAGTGGTAGAGACAACACTATGTACTGTATACATATATATTATACTGTGTGTGTATGTGTATATATATTATATATATATATATATATATATATATATATATATATATATATATACTTTATATGCCTTGTCTAATAGAGTATAATTTTCAGACGATTCTACATACTTCACTGACCAGTTGGAGCACATGCACATAGCAACAATAAAAATAGTGACTTGCCTAGAGAACAGTACTTTAAGAAGCCCTAGCTGATATTGCGAAACATTATATCAAATGTGGTACAAAATTATATGAAAATATTGTTTAAACAAGTGAGCTACATTATTTTACTAGATATGAATTGCACTTAAATTTATGAAATAACAATTTCAATCATCTTCAGTTGTGTGAAATTCAGACATTACCCGAGTTATTTTTGACATCAGATTATGTTGGCTTGCCTCCGGTAGCTTCCGAATTGAAGCTGCAACAAACTTTCCAAAACTTTCAGCAACATCTGGATCTTTTTCTAGCTTCCGTAAAATTTTAGCAGCCCTCTCTAAATCATCAGAATTCATTGCCCTACTGCTGCTTATTGAGGACCGTTTTTTAGCATTCAGCTGAGGTTCGTTGTCGGAATGTGACTGTACAGGCTGTGAGGGTGCAGATGCTGTACGTCTGGTCAATCCAGCAGAAGGGGTGGCAGATACTGCATAGGGTACTTGCCCACTCCCCACCAACCCTCACACCTTCCTGACATTCTTGCTCAAGTCTTGAGCGCTCATCATGTATTGCAGATGCTAATAGCATGGTTTTCATCTTTCACTGATGAGAGTTGGCTTCCCACCTAATAAGCAAAATCCAAAATTAATGTTATTACTGAAACCTATATTTACTTATTGCATCTGTGTACATATTATACAACATGATCAGATATATCTATTCAATCATAAGTGTGTGAAGAACACTGAGTAATAGTATTAGCAAATCCACATAGAACAGGAAACTAAATGAAAATGAATCTTTACTTTTTTGGTGTCTGTACAATATCTGCTAAATAGTTTAGTTCTAATGTCCAAAATGTACAGCCTCTTATTTTCTCTTTGTCCATGTGGATTTGCTTGTGTCAAATATATTTATCTTAATGTTAACCTATCTGTAACATTACATCCTCAACTAAGTGTATTGAGCCAGGCACACAAATAAATTGCCTTACTTTATCTTATGCCAATAAAAGAAATGCAACTTTTTACGTTAATAATATCCCTATAGTCACTAGGGACTATTTGCCAACTCTTTACCGACATACATGGCAATGCTATGATGTGCAGTAAAGTTTAAATTTATAGCTGGGAAGTGAACCATCAAATACATAACTTTAAACTGTTTACCTGGAAGCCTGCAGTGGCTGGGAGATTACTGTTACTATTGACATTAGCAACAGATAATAAAAACCGCATTCTGTTAAAATGGACCCAGCTGGAGGTGTGTGTGTTATTCCCTGTCTCACGCCTCTTATCACTAGCTCGTTTCAATTCACGGAGAAAGGAGTTTCGCAGATTCCTATATTTCTTCCATACATCTACTGCAGGAAGAGAAGAGCAGTGAAAAATAGTTATTGATAATAAATGAAATGGTTAATTCATTAGTGCACTAATATATACTATGATACCTGTATTGGAATAGACCATACATTATCATATCTGATTATCTCTATTTATTTTAATTTATATGTAATATGCCTGAAATCACCTGACTTCACCTAAGGGGCCACCATCTGTAGTGGCTTTAATGGGGACAGGAAGCTCATGGCTTGTCAAAGGTCCCACCTCCCCATTGTTTCTGAGGAGTTTTCCAGATTCAGTGGGTAGGTGATTCCATTTAATACCCTAAGGGTAAAAAACATCTTCTGTTCTCTGCCCTATTTGTGGTCTGCAGAGCCTGAAGCTGTTATTTTTAGTATGCTGCATTGGATGCTATATATGTACAGTGTATATTGATTTCAATTTTCAGTACTGTACAGTACTGTATATTAAATTAAACAGGTGAAGATATGGTGTTGGTGTATTTACCTAGTTCCTAAGATTTAGATTGATAAAAAAACTACGCCAAGCCATTACGACTATACACGTACAGTATATAGTCGTAATGGCATTATCCTGACCCCACTTGGATGGGGTCAGGATAAGGATTTGGGATGGGACAGGGGAAAGGAATGGTGCTCAACCACTTGGACAGGAAATTAATCGCCGTCCTGCATGAAGCAAGACTGTCGCTCTATCGTCCACCCCAAGTGGTTCGGTACAGACAATCCCCGTCTTGACAAGTTGATGGATGGCAAATGTCCAATTTACCACATCTGTTATTGGAAATGATGATTTCCTGTTCCTCTGTTCTCCTGGTAACTAGGCCATCATAACACTTTTATAATATCTGCTTGGGATTTAGGTCTTTCTTAAGGATATAGAAATTTAATGGTATGTTGAGACTGTAGAGCCAGTCACAATACCATTAGTGAAGTAGTAATGTTTTGCACCATGAAACAATTCATTTCAGTTTGGTTCTACATTTGACTTTTGTATTCTATCCACAAGTACTATTACTTTGGAGTGTCTGATCAACTTGTATACAAGAGTTTTGACAAAACTTTTTTCTAATTGTTAAAACCATTTGTCATTAGGTTAAGCTGTCATTTGTCATTAGGTCATATTCAGATCGTGTTACATTGGGTTAAGTTATGTAGGGTACAAAATTACCAACATAAGACATAATCTAAGTTGAGACATCATCTGTATTACAATGCCAACCTGGGGTGAGGGTGTAACTCTCCTTCAGATGCCGTTTCTCTCTTGATGATAGCAGCAATGTCCTCAACTTTCCTCCTCTTGAGTATGGGCTTTGTGTAGTGTGGATGCTTGGGGTCCCACAGCATGCGGTTGGCCCGTACGAAATATATGAGCATCTCTTCCATGCCTACAGTCCAGATCATGCTAACATCCCGTTCTAACGAGTCGTTTCCAGGTCTGGCATACCTTCCATCGGGCCCAAGCTGTCTCCCGTAGCTACACGTCTCTGCTCGCCTCGCCTCCATATCGGGCGAAATGTCTAATACTGTGAGTTGACGGCGATTTCAACAAGATCTCCTTTGCGACATGTGCAGATGAGGTAAAGTTATCACCTCACAGATGATTTCCAGCTGTTGTTGTGTTGATTTAGGGGCGAGGACGATCGTGGGATCAGATGTGTCCTTGTTTACATCGGTTCACCCAGCAGCTGTTCAGCAGTCGAGGTGGACTACTTTCTCGCTAACTTTAGCAACCTGGGAAAACGAATACAAAATACAAATACAAAATACAAATATTTATTCAGGTAAAGTACATACATACAAGGTGAAATACAAAAGTTGATGGATTTATAGATAGAGCTAGTACATACAATGCCTAAAGCCACTATTACAGAAAGCGTTTTGGCTCTTGTCCTTCACTTATATCAATTTTATATCAATAAATTTAAATTTGATCATTATCGGTAAAATATATATATTTATGGCCTAAACACATATAGGAAGATTTTTTTTATATGAACATTTTAGATTATTTTTTTATTTACCGCTAAGCATAATATTTCCCGCTAAGCATTTGGTACTACTTCAAAGGCCGCGCTATGTCATCAAGCTGTAATAAATTAAAAAAAAAAAATCCCGACAAATTTAAAATCTTTTAAATTTTGCCCCGATGGGCGAGTTTATTGGAGAGCGCCACTCATCCTGTGAGGGGACACACCGCCATAGCAGCATGTACAACACTCCCCAATAGGAAGAAAACCCGCTGGATTGTTCATCCTGTCACTTGTACCCCAGACACAGCTGGGACTTGCTTAACTGTCTCAAGTGCTCAAACAGCTCCTCAAACAAGAAGATTAACATCTGTCAACCGGTAGGTGAGTTTATTAGGCAGTTTGAGACAACCCACGAGTGAAGCTACTGCCATGGCAGCACATACAGTATACATTTATTTTATTTATTATTTTTTTTATTTATATAGTATACAAGAAGGTACATTGGGTTCATGAGAGTACATCATTGCATTGATGTTTTCCCATTCTTGTAAAACCACTGGCTTTCATGTAAGATATATATTCCTTGAAATGTAGTCACATTATCTTTTACATCTGTATTTTTTATTTTGACATATAGACCTTTAAGGTTAATTTGCATATATTGCCCAAGACGCTATGCGTACTAGTAGCTTTAGGGGGTCCATCTAATTACCGCAGGCTACCACAAGCTACACAAAGCTTCCTGGCAATACGTTAGTAATGAATAAATATGATATGTTAGGTTAGGTTAACCTAACCTAAACTAACCTAACCAAACCAAACCTAACCTAACCGACGCTTGGATCGCGACTTGATTTGGCGTCACCAGCTCTTTATTTTCGTCTAATTTCTTTATAAAAAAAAATACTTTTTCAGATTAAAATGGTTTTTTCGTGTTGTACATTCAGCACCAACATTATAATGAGTAAATATATCATATTTATTCATTATTAACGTATTGCCAGGAAGCTTTGTGAAGCTTGTGGTAGCTTGTGGTAATTAGACGGACCGGCTTTAGGTATTGTATGTACGTACTATCTTTAAATCCAGCATTATGTTTGTAACTCATCTTATATGTATGTACCTTTATCTGGATAAAAAATCTAATCTAATATTCAAATTAATTACAAAATTGATTGGCTTGTGTACACGGGACTGGTCAAATCGTCTACTACCGCCTCTGATACCATCAGTTCAGTACACCAAAAACAAGTTGGTTCATTAACAATCTGGTAGAACCCTTTTGTATATACATATGTTCTGGGTTGTGTTCCCTACTGTTCTCCTCTTCCAAGACACTAATATAAAAAACGAGACAATAGAAATCTGGACACTATGCACCGAAGTGTCTGGACACTAGCTCCACTCTGTCTGGACACTAGGCACTAGTGTCCAGACAGACACCACCTAGTATCCGGACACCCTGGTGCCGAGTGCCCAAACACCCTGGTGCGTAGTGTCCAGACATCCTGGTGCCTAGTGTCCAGAGACCTTGGTGCCTAGTGTTCAGACACCATGGACCTATTGTTTGGACACCCTGGTGCCTAGTATCTGGACACCATGGACCTATTGTCTGGGCACCATGGACCTAGTGTTCAGGCACCATGGACCTAATGTCTGGACACTCTGGTGTCTAGTGTACGAACACACTTGTGCTTAGTGTCCAGACACCCTTGTGCCTAGTGTTCGGACACCTTGGTGCCTAGGGTACAGGCACAATGGATCTAGTTTCTGGACACACTAATGCCCAGTGTCCAGACATCCTATTGCCTAGTGTCTGGACACCATGGTGCCTAGTTTCCTGACACCCTGGTACCTAGTGTCCAGACACCGTGGACCTAGTGTCTATTTAATTTGCCAGTTAACAGTAAATATAGATAATATACCATATGTAGGAGTGGAGATTTGCAAACATTTAATACTTCATTGGGTTAGCACTTGGCTTACTCCTTTTTTGCTATGAGATCTTTATAAGGGTTTTAGAATGGCCTACATTTAACAATAATAAAGTCTTCTTTTTTTTCCAAATTTTATGTGCACATATCAGTACTGTGAGATACAATACAAAACAAAACTGCATTTAAGTATATAGTTTGCTGTTATAGCCTATAAAATATACAAACATAGACTTGCAAAGTTGTTAAACTACACCACTCTTATAATTAAAACAACCATGAAATTCTGAGCATCTTTAATATAAAATATGTTATTTGTTTAAGGAACAATTCATATATGTGATCAAGTTTTAGGAATGAGTGAAGGAGCAGAGATACAAAAAGAGAGAAAGATGAGAGAAGGGAGTGGTAGGTTACAGAGTGCATGTATTTTGACAAAAAGCAAGGTGGTGTTACCCCATGGTGTAGTGGTTAAGACACTCGCCTGGCGTTTTGCAAGCACTTTGTCCTGGGTTCATATCCTGGCCGGAGAGGATTTACTGGGCACAAATCCTTAACTATAGCCTCTGTTTAACTCAACAGTAAAATGTGTACCTGGTTGTTAAACGATTTTTCGCGGGGTCGTATCCCAGGGAATATAGGATTAAAGAGTTGCCCGAAATGCTTCGCGTACTAGTGGCTGTACAAGAATGTAAGCACTCTTGTATATATATATAAATAAATAAATAAAAGTGGTCTTAACATTGTCTACAACAATCTTCAGCAGCTAGATAAGGAGTGACTAAAATATAAATTATTTACATCTTAATGGTTTGCCACTTATAATGTTTTGCCACATGCATTAATTAACAAATAAAAGCAAATAGCAGTTGCATGAATGGACATTTAGACTATATTCAAAACTTGTGTAAGAAAGCAAAATATGTTAAAGTTTTGCAATAAATAAAAAATATATGTCAACACTCCTCTTAGTCAAGGGTACCCCTCATAATATAAATAATTTGTACATAAAATACTTCAAAGATTTCCAAGTCTAAACAAAAATATTCCACATTTATAAAAGTCTGCTTCCTTGCTAAAACAGGTAAAGAATAATCTTTATATCAATTTATACATCAAAGCTGGTCCACATCTGATAACAAAAATGAAGCTGGTCCACATGATGGCTGCTGACTTAGAGCTGCAGCGTTTACAACACCCTCCACTCATCAGCTGCCAAGAGTAGCCTGTTTATGTGCCAACCTGAAATGTACGAGGTATTGTATACACAAACATAAGCTTAAGTCGTTCAACCCATGATATATGAATCAATTACAAGAAAGATTTTAGCTAAATATTCTTTTGTTATACCAAACATCTAAGTATCTTCTTCAAATATCTTTGCCTTTCTAAATGGAAGGAAAACAGTATTTAATTAAAATTGATTAATGAAAATCATCATCATAAATTTAGGATTCAATATACCTTTTGCTTGGAGATTGTGCAAGAAGGTTGGAAAAATTTTGTGTGCATGGTGTCTGACTTTTGCAATGAACTCTGAATCTGGTGTTGTTGTTGATAGTCCCTCGGCAACATATTCACCAGACAAGAGAGCACCCTGTAATGATGATAATCTTGCTAACAAAAAGTGGAAATTAAATTTTAAAGTTATTCATTTTGCTGATAGATCACAAATATATAGTTACTCTACATTGAAAACCTAATTATTTCCATGCAAAGCATTCATTACCTCTGAAAAATGGATGTAGTTAATGACACACAAATATGCTGTCAAGACTGCTTCAAGTTCTTCCTGCGCTGTGATCCCTGGCCGGTAGATAATATGGAGCTGCTTGTCTTTCAGGCTTCCACATAACTGGATAATTAAAACAAGCACATTAAAATCGAGCACAAAAAGCAAAAATTATACTATGAGCTGACATCATATTTTTTAAGACATCTCAAGTGTCAGTATGAATCACAAAACTAAATCAATAACTTAAAAAAAAGACAACTTCCTAAAGACAGATGCTAAATTTCTTACAAGCTAGAAAGTAATGTATGAAACAACTTTTGTTAAGATTCTAAGAAACAGTCATGTGGGGTTTGAAAAATGTAATACAGTACTGGCATTATCTTTTAGCCAAGCAACCATGAAGTTACCAGTTGCATAAACTGTACTGTAATATGTTCCAAGTTGATTGCTGTTTGACTATCCAGTTGTGTTTTGCCTAAATTTACCTGAGGCTCACCATCTCTAATGGCCTTGATGGACACAGAAAGCTGGGTTTTTGCCAGCCAGTAGGTATTAAAGAGGTCTGATCTGGACAAAATAAATGTTTAAAAGATATTACATACAGGG